>NW_028240962.1:0-64092 GCF_964263255.1 Lissotriton vulgaris
CGCTGTTAGCAAGTTGTCGACTTTTCAAGTTACCTGCTTCCACGGGTCCTGACGCCTTCAACGGGGCTCAGCTGTGCTGGAGTCGTGCAGTGGGGTC
Organism: Lissotriton vulgaris; assembly: GCF_964263255.1. Taxonomy (NCBI): domain Eukaryota; kingdom Metazoa; phylum Chordata; class Amphibia; order Caudata; family Salamandridae; genus Lissotriton; species Lissotriton vulgaris. The sequence goes on from NW_028240962.1 coordinate 98, forward strand.
AGAGGGATCCGGGAGTCGAGGTCTTGTCAGGTTCTGTGCTCGGGTTCTGGCGGGAACTGGGACAAAGCAAGCCGTTGAGTTGCTGGATGGTGTCTGATTTCCCAGGGTGGTAACTCTTTGGTCACAAGGGAGATTCTTCAGTCTTCAGCTTGGATGAATGTCGAAGGGTCCAGAGTTTCGTCTTCACTCGATTCCAGGATTAATCTAAAGTCTCCTGGGCCAGCTCCCACCTTTATACAACTAAAGGGGGCTGGTTTGCTCACTAGGTCCCTCCTATGGGTGGGACCAGGAAGGGGGGTGGTTACACCCCCTTTCCTTTGTGCAGTTTTGCACCAGAGCTGGGGCTGGAGTGCCCTAGCAACCGGTTTGAACTGGGGTATGCATGTAGCACCTAGTGTGCCTCAGGCAGTGTCTCAATCTATTCATCCCTCCCTGTCCCAATACACATCCTCCTGTCTGGGGTGTTGCTCGCACCTCCCCAAGCAGTAAACCTATTGTCCAAACCTCTGTGACTGGAAGGATTCCCAGCAGCAGGAGGTCAGACTCGTGTCTGTGGCAGCAGCACCCATTTTGTGATGCTGGGGGTCTGGTTAACTTTAACCGCGACAGTCAGAACTAACATGTCTTCTCCATCTAGAAGGGTTGAATGCTACCCCCGTCGCCAGAATTGGAGAGGGGGTAGTATTCAAAAGTGTATGACACCTTACACGACATGTTTTGATAAAGCCAAACCAAAGTTAGCATTAACCGCGAGGATTATAATGCACTTAAGAGTAGATGTATGGCAGTATCATAGAACAGCTATAAGGACATGGTTCCGAAAGCTGCAGACAGGCTCAGCTCATGCTAGAGCACCATCTCACACATAACCAAGCACTCTGCCTTCAGGATTGTTAAGGCCTGCCGTAGGAGTGACTTATAGGTTACTATGGGTCTATATCTAAGTAGGTATAGGAATACTACACCTAAGCAAGGGGTGATTACATGACCTTGCTCCAGCTGAGTGATCAGCCAGTTCTGTCCATTTGAGTGGCCAGCCAGGGGTGGCACAATACATGCTGCAGCCCCTGGTAGGCCTTGAAAACTGTATTCTCATTGGGTGTTCGTGCGAGCCACGGCGGGCAGAGCTCGCCAGTGTTTTGGTTCTTTAGCAGTATATGCTAAGAGTGAACAAGGGAGCGATCGTAATTATAAAAAGGTATCACCCCAGTCAATGGATGCAATAAATTTTATCGGACCCATGCAGGGACTGCCTTGTGATTTATCAAAAACGGGAGGAGTGTAGTCAGAAGACTGATCATCTATCGAGGCTGAAAAGTAATTTGGGTAGTTTTTATGTCAATAAGTAAGTAAGTAAGTATTTATTTATTTGTTGATTAATTAAAATCATTACAAACAAGGATAGATAAAAGCAACCAACATAAACAAACATATACTATGCACAAAGTTATTATCATCTTAAAATGATCTTCTAAAATTGCATTAATACAGTCAATTCCATAATAATATTAAAACGTTTACACAATGATTGAAATACAGGTATTAACTAAAGTACAATATATTAGCAGCAATCAATATTATAGCAGCATTTAACTAAAGTGACCGGTGTTAGCAGTAGGAAATACAAGTATAAATACATTTTTTTCTGTTTTCCATTTGCAAGCTATAGTAAAGTGCAATGTGCATAACTATAGTAAATTATACTAATAGACCCTTCAACTGGCATACATTTTGATTTAAACAATTCTTAAAATAAGTTTCTTTAATTATTTTGTATCACAATAAATGGTTATTTACTTGTTCTTCGTCTTTGAGTTTCTTCTCAGCAATAATAATGAACTTAACAAAGTGATAAATAAGTTTTATATTGGCCCCACTCAAACAGGTGATAATTGCTTGCCTGCATGTTCTAATTCCTAGTTCATTAAAAATTGGTTTTAGGATTAACTTCCGAGCCTCTGCCAAAGCTGGGAATAAGGTTACTATGTGTGTTAATGTTTCCTCCCTTTGACTACAAAACCTGCAAATGCTCGATAACCATTGATTTCCCCCTTTTGGTATACCATCCTTTGTCGGATATCTTCCCAGCCTTAAATACATACATTTATTCTTAAGTCTAGGTTTTAAATAATAAGACAAGTAAGATTGAGGTGACAGCCTACCGAAAGAGTTAGCAACTTTCCAGAAATGACTTATTTTCCTTAATTCCTCTTGTCCGCTATAGTCGTTAATAATGCGGCCATTTGATTCATTTCTTTTTTAAATACTATCCTGCTCCTCATTTCATCAGCCAAATTAGAGCAGTCAAAGTTACTTATGCATTCATTAAAATACAGCTGCCAATTTTTTGAATATACCCCTTCTGAGATTTCAAGCCAGCATAACTTTGCCAGTGATCCTTCCTCCGAATGGACTAATGTTAAAAGAGACTTCAAGAATGTAGATTGACGCGCCAGAGATTGGTTTTTCAAACCTCCAGTCTTATGTTTGCCCCACTAATATATTTGGGGATTTTAAAAACAGTTTTATATATTCTAATTTCTATATCGTCGAGCACTTTCGCGTCTTTGCCCCTAAAGATAATCGAGCAATATTCCAAAGATGGCATTAATTTTGCTCGCATCACCTTTATTAGATGGTCGTAGTTGGGGCATAATAGTTTGTCTCTTAATTTTCTAAAAGCAAATGCAAGTGAGCAACCCCTGGCTTCAAGATTGTTAAAATGTTGTCTAAAAATCAGTCCGTCGTCAAACGTGATTTCAAGGTATTTGTATAATTTCACATTTTCAATTACCATACCGTTAATATTCCACTCTTTAATCCTAGGCTTCCCTTTTCCCATAGTCATTATCTTTGTCTTTTTTATATTAATTGTCAGACTATTTTGTGTAACATAAACATTAAAAGAGTTAATTAACCTTTTTAATCCTATTTCTGTTTGGCTCATTAAAATCGTGTCATCTGCATATTGCATATATTTGATTTCCTGACCATGAATAAAAGGCGAATGTGAATTTATATTTTTAAAATGGGCTGGTAAATCAGCCATAAAAAGATTAAAAAGGCAAGGAGCCAAAACACACCCCTGTTTTAGTACCACCTTCGTAGCTAAACGTTGGGTCATATGTTTACCATCGCCTATTTTGATTTGCACCCAGGTGTTGGAGTATAACAGTATAATCATTTTTAATAGAGACAATGGAATACCCCAATTCCGGAGCTTCCACCAAAGAATATTTTGTGGCACAGAATTGAAAGCGGCTTTTAAATCAATAAAACAAACATATAATGTTTGCTTCCTAGTTTTGGCTCTCTCACCAAATAACGTCAATAAAATCAAATTCGTATGGGTTGATACGCCCCTTCTAAACCCAGTTTGAAATTTAGGAATCAGCTCCTCCTGTGAGGCCCAACTCTCTAACTTATCCAGCAAGCAACTAGCAAATATTTTTGCCTCTACATCAGTGAGTGTAATTAAACGGTAATTAGCCGGATTATCCTGCGGGCCACATTTGTAAATCGGCTGTATGATACTCCTGTGCCAGGATAACGGAAGCGAACCTGTTTTAAGAATTTCATTAAATAAAAGTATTAATAACTCCGGCCAATTACTCAATTCAGCCTTAAATATTGCATTCGAGATACCATTTGGACCCGTTGCTCCGTTGGATTTAATCCTTTTTATCGCTTTTTTTACTTTGTTGAGCGACCAGGGTTCCATATCCACTCTACATTGAGGAGGAGAGATGCCACCCCCACTCCCCCTATCTTTTACTTTATGCATGTCAACTAAACTATTATTACTATATTTATCATTATCTAAATATTCTGTATCAATTTTTTCATTAAAAAAGCTCACCCAACTCACTTCATCGACATTAGCACTGCTGCCTCTATTATTACCATTCTCAATGTCATTAATGATGCTCCAGAATAACCGAAGATCTTTGGATTTACATGCTTGATGGACTTTTGCCCAAGTTGATTCATAATAGGCTTGTTTTGCTATCCATATTTCCTTCTTGTATCTCTGTTTTAACTCTCTAATTTTGCATGATGTATTGAGACGCGGTAGCTTGTTATTGTTCCTGTGAAGTAATCTTATTTCTTTATTAAGTTTTCTTTTTTGATATACTAAGTGGAAAGAATACCATCCTGGTCTCCTGGGATTTAGTGTTATACCCTTACAGGGCTCGTCTCTAGCAAATTTAGCTACTAATTTATCACACAAATGGGACCAAAGCTCAACCATAGACTGCCCTTCAGCATAAGCAGAATGCGTATCCTGAATTAAACAGCCAAGAACGCCCAAGATTTTATCCTCAGTTTTTCCATTCCATGTTAACCTTTTAAGATTAAAGGCCGTTGGAGCTTTTATCAAAGTCCTAGTTTCTGGCAGATACTCCGGATCAATGTCAAGGAGAATGACTTGTGGATTGTGATCGCTTTCAATCCTTGGGACAATCTCGTAATTTTTTACTAAATTATATAATTTCTCAGACAGTATAGTATAGTCTATTACAGAGGAACATTCAGCTTTGATAAATGTAGGAATAATATCCGAATCATGCAAAATCTTTAGGTTGTATTTTTTAAACTCATATTCTGTCCATTGAGCTAACCGTTTTAAGTCAAGAGTCTGCCCATTAAAAGGAACAAAGTGCATATTAAAATCACCTGAAATAATAAATACTGAATCCAAATGCTCATAATATAAAGTTTTTACCATTCCCCATAGCAGGATTATTTGAGAGGATCTAACTTTCTTTTTACAACTTAAATACACATTTAATAAGATAATTGAGTGACTGGCTATTAGTTTAACACACTGGAGCCATTTTACATGGAGGTCAATTTCAAAGTGAGATGCTTTAAGATTTGTAGAAATATATATAGAAAGACCACCACATGGGCGACCTGAGTTGGCTTCATGTGTTGCATTATTACAGTATTCAATTTAGCCGATAAGGGGTTCATTAGACGTCGACCAGGTTTCCTGCAACATTATTTTACTGGAAGCTTTCAGGAAATGCATTACCCCTTGGTCTTCAATTAGCGATTTTAAGCCATTGGTGTTCCAGGAACAAAGAGTCAGAGGATTTGAACTGCATCAATCCTTATTTTCAAGATTTTGCTTAGTTAATATTCCTGGAAGCCAACTCCAATCATCTTGTAACTCTGGGACTTTCTTCAATGCTTCACAGGTTCGCAAACCAGACTGGCTACTCCTTATCTTGATGCAGTATGCTATGTTTAATTCCTTAAATGCGCCTGATGCATTTTTAGGTCTCGCCTGTCGATGCGCATGCGCATCGAGCAAGCGAGACTATGGGGGCTTATCCACTCTTTATCCACTGCAAGGAATCGTGGCGATTCCTTGCAGTGCCCGTGACTTTTAAGCTCAATGCGCATGCGCATTGAGCTTAAAAGCGCGTGCACGTCCGTCTTGTTTTACCCGCTCCGCCCCCTCCCCTTCCCGCCGTGTCGCATTTCTCCTCCCCCCTCCCCTCTCTTCCCTCCGTCTTGTTTGTTTATTTTACCCGCTCCGCCCCCTCCCCTTCCCGCCGTGTCGCATTTCTCCTCCCCCCTCCCCTCTCTTCCCTCCGTCTTGTTTGTTTATTTTACCCGCTCCGCCCCCTCCCCTGCCCGCCGTGTCGCATTTTTTTTTAAATCCCCACTTCCCCCCTACCCCCCATCAATGCAAACACTGACGCCGTGCTCTGCTGCTTGTTTTTTTCTTCCTCACTTCTAGCTGCTGCAATTCCAGTCCAGCAGCCTGGGCGACGGAGGGAGGATTTGCAAGCAGAGCTGCTCCCATTTGCAATCAATTTCCGTAGAATTTGCCAATGATTTAAATGCTTACTTTTTTCCGCATTTTTGTTAGCACAGAGCTGTGGCATTATCGAACCGGCGTCGATCTCTTTCTGCTTACTGAATTTGCCAATGATTTAAATGCTTATTTTTTCCGCATTTTTGTTAGCACAGAGCTGTGGCATTATCGGACCGGCGTCAATCTCTTTCTGCTTACTCAACAAGGCGCACTGTTGACAAACACTGATGAGCCAACTGGTTTAACGAGGATAGCGATGTTGGCCACCCCTCACCCTCACTCACCCTCACCCTCACTCACCCTCAACCCCTCACCCTCACTCTCAACCCCTCACCCTCACTCACCCTCAACCCCTCACCCTCACTCACCCTCAACCCCTCACCCTCACTCACCCTCACCCTCGACCCCTCCCCCTCAACACCTCACCCTCACTCACCCTCACTCACCCTCAACCCCTCACCCACACTCACCCTCAACCCCTCACCCTCAACCCCTCACCCTCACTCACCCTCAACCCCTCACCCTCAACCCCTCACCCTCACCCTCACCCTCACTCACCCTCAACCCCTCACCCTCACTCACCCTCAACCCCTCACTCACCCTCACCCTCACTCACCCTCAACACCTCACCCTCACTCACCCTCAACCCCTCACCCTCAACCCCTCACTCACCCTCACTCATCCTCACTCACCCTCAACCCCTCACCCTCACTCACCCTCAACCCCTCACCCTCACTCACCATCAACCCCTCACCCTCACTCACCCTCAACCCCTCACCCTCACTCACCCTCAACCCCTCACCCTCAACCCCTCACCCTCACTCACCCTCAACCCCTCCCCCTCAACCCCTCACCCTCACTCACCCTCACTCACCCTCACTCACCCTCAACCCCTCACCCTCACTCACCCTCAACCCCTCACCCTCAACCCCTCACTCACCCTCAACCCCTCACCCTCAACCCCTCACCCTCACCCTCACTCACCCTCACCCTCACTCACCCTCAACCCCTCACCCTCACTCACCCTCAACCCCTCACCCTCACTCACCCTCACCCTCACTCACCCTCAACCCCTCACCCTCACTCACCCTCAACCCCTCACCCTCACTCACCCTCACCCACCCTCACCCTCACTCACCCTCAACCCCTCACCATCACTCACCCTCACTCACCCTCACTCACCCTCACTCACCCTCACTCACCCTCACTCACCCTTACTCACCCTCACCCACCCTCACTCACCCTCAACCCCTCACCCACCCTCAATCACCCTCAACCCCTCACCCACCCTCACTCACCCTCAACCCCTCACCCTCACTCACCCTCACTCACCCTCACTCACCCTCAACCCCTCACCCTCACTCACCCTCAACCCCTCACCCTCAACCCCTCACTCACCCTCAACCCCTCACCCTCAACCCCTCACCCTCACCCTCACTCACCCTCACCCTCACTCACCCTCAACCCCTCACCCTCACTCACCCTCAACCCCTCACCCTCACTCACCCTCAACCCCTCACCCTCAACCCCTCACCCTCAACCCCTCACTCACCCTCACTCTCACTCACCCTCACTCACCCTCAACCCCTCACCCTCACTCACCCTCAACCCCTCACCCTCACTCACCTTCAACCCCTCACCCTCACTCACCCTCAACCCCTCACCCTCCCTCACCCTCAACCCCTCACCCTCAACCCCTCACCCTCACTCACCCTCACCCTCACTCACCCTCAACCCCTCACCCTCACTCACCATCAAACAATCACCCTCACTCACCCTCAACCCCTCACCCTCACTCACCCTCACCCTCACTCACCCTCACTCACCCTCACTCACCCTCACTCACACTCACCCTCACCCTCACTCACCCTCACTCACCCTCAACCCCCCACCCCCACCCTCACTCACCCTCACTCACCCTCACCCTCACCCTCACTCACCCTCACTCACCCTCAACCCCTCACCCTCACTCACCCTCAACCCCTCACCCTCAACCCCTCACTCTCACTCATCCTCACTCACCCTCAACCCCTCACCCTCACTCACCCTCACCCACCCTCAACCCCTCACCCTCACTCACCCTCAAACCCTCACCCTCACTCACCCTCAACCCCTCACCCTCACTCACCCTCACTCACACTCACCCTCACCCTCACCCACCCTCACCCTCACTCACCCTCACCCACCCTCAACACCTCATCCTCACTCACCCTCACCCTCACTCACCCTCAACCCCTCACCCTCACTCACACTCACTCACCCTCACCCTCACTCACCCTCAACCCCTCACCCTCAATCCCTAACCCTCACTCACCCTCACCTTCACTCACCCTCAACCCCTCACCCTCACTCACCCTCAACCCCTCACCCTCAACCCCTCACTCTCACTCATCCTCACTCACCCTCAACCCCTCACCCTCACTCACCCTCACCCACCCTCAACCCCTCACCCTCACTCACCCTCAAACCCTCACCCTCACTCACCCTCAACCCCTCACCCTCACTCACCCTCACTCACACTCAACACCTCATCCTCACTCACCCTCACCCTCACTCACCCTCAACCCCTCACCCTCACTCACACTCACTCACCCTCACCCTCACTCACCCTCAACCCCTCACCCTCAATCCCTAACCCTCACTCACCCTCACCTTCACTCACCCTCAACCCCTCACCCTCACTCACCCTCAACCCCTCACCCTCACTCACCCTCACCCACCCTCACCCTCACTCACCCTCAACCCCTCACCATCACTCACCCTCACTCACCTTCACTCACCCTCACTCACCCTCACTCACCCTCACTCACCCTCACCCACCCTCACTCACCCTCAACCCCTCACCCACCCTCACTCACCCTCAACCCCTCACCCTCACTCACCCTCAACCCCTCACTCACCCTCACCCTCACTCACCCTCACCCTCACTCACCCTCACTCAGCGCAACCACAGCATCTTAAACTAAATATATTTTATAAACTTTAAGCTATTGGCAATATAAAATAAAATCCATTTTATTTACGTATTAAATATTAATTTTTTTTTAAAGCCATTGATTTTTTTTATTTCAATACATATAAGTCACATATAAGTCCCGTTAATACAAAACATGTTGCTTTACAAATGCTAGAGGTGTCACATTTACAAAAATTATAACTATTGGCTTTGTAAAGAAGAAAGCTATTAATTTCGCTATTTAGAAAAAACAACACATAAATAAAAAACAAAAAAATAAATAACACCTATAGCTCAAACTTTACTACTGCGAGACCTATTGCATTTCCAATGCTTGTTTAAAACCCTAACCTGTTCTATTCTGGCTGTTTTTTTATTATCTCGTTTTTGACTAGCCATACATATTTTATTATCATCACTTTTTTGCTGCATTATATCAAGGGGCTCGTTTAGAATCAACACTGTTGGATAACAAGATGCTTGTGTCGCCAAACTTTAATACCCCATGTCTCAAATACGCTAACATTCGCCATTATTTTGTCCGCAATGTCCCTGTTTAGCCAAGTTGTAATTGTTATCTCCTTATCGGAGTATTCATCTTCTTTCTTCACTGCATCCAGATCCGTAGTTACCACATCTTTAAGATCTGTAATAACACGTAGTAATTTCAAGATATTACCACGGTTTAAAATATTGTGCGGGCCTCTAGATATATATTGGGGGCTGAAGGCTACTTTCCTTGTTTCGGGCGACAGGTTTAAATACTCAATATTCTCTTTCTCCATAATAACAGGGGGGCATGTATTTTCCATAACTGGCGACCCATCTCTTTCCGTCAGCAAATTCCCTTCTTCGCCTTCCTTGATTAATTGCTCTTGTGTCCCTAAATGGGCCCCCTGAATGGTTCATTATCACCTTGCTGGTCAGTGTGATTTGCTAGTATCTGATTAACAATGTTGTTTTGAGCTCCTTGGTCGACCACTAGTTCATTACTTGATATCCGACTTAATTCAATCTCTAGTTCATTACTCAGGCTTGTTAAATGACTGTTAGACTTAGCTGGATTCTTAATTTGCCCAGATTGCAAATTATGGACTTTTGCCCTTACACTTATCATTTGATCAGATACTTTTTCCTTTATTATTATTGGTGCTTCCCCTATGGGGACAGAACCGGATGTGCCCTCTACCTCCCCTGATTTTTTTGTACAACACTCCAATAATTGGTTTACATTTACAATTAGTCCTGATTTCTTATTGGGGCCAAAGATCGGAAAGTATGAATTTATTTCAGATCCCTTTACTTTCAATGAATTAGGATCTACACTCACTTTTTTACTAAGAGTTTGTAGTTCATATGCTTTTTATTGTGAGTTTTCCTTAACCTTTTCCTAGCCCTTTTTGACAGATTTGTCAGTTTTGGTGAAACCCTTGTTTCTTTGCTTTGTTTCGAACATGCTTTTTCCAAATTACTTGAGTCATTGATTCCACCAGAGACATCACTGCTCCCCCCTTCTATTGCCAAGCTATCTTCTAACGAATCTAAATGAGGGACTTCAGTGTGATTTTGTGTATTGCTAACATCTTTTACAGATTGAGGTTTAACATCATCACTCAGTCTGCCTAAAATATTAGATGGTGCAGTCATTTCATCCCTACCTTGCTCATTTCTACCCGACAACGATTTTACTTCTTGCACCATGGAACTTACTACTAAAGGCAGATCCGAGATCTTATCAATCAACTGTGTACAGGTGCAGGTTATATATGAAGTATCCTTATCTGCTTGAACTTTCATAATGAGATTGGTTAAATGCAAGAGTTTTGTGTCAATACCCGCCACATGGGTTGCTAGAGTGTTTAATATATCCACCTGAACATCCAATTTGTCTGAGTGGAAATTTAGCGCGTTAGTAATTGAGCCCATGGTATGTATTAGACAATCCCATAAACCCTGCTCTGTGCTAACCTCACTCTTTTTTTGGTTGGCCTCAGCTTTAGATGATGACGGTATATTCTCTTTAAGGTCTGAGCTACATTGATCGTTTGTACTAATATTCTTCTCAGAGCTACCAACATCTTGATCGAACAATGATTTGTTAATAGTAAGGCGATTAAAGCTATTCTCCCTTACTATACTCGATTGATCCAGATTAATCAAGCTAACACAACCATCTTTAATTAAACAACTATTTGGGACAGGCTGTAAGTCCTCTGTAACTAGAATGGATTCGCTGGATCCATCTTTGAAAGCTGGAATTCCAACATCAACTCCATCTCCAGCTTCAGCTCCTTGTACATACGTATTATCAAGCACACTGTCATATTTATTTTCATTCATTGCCTTCAGCGGAGACAAATCACACCCTACATCCATCCCCTCAAAACCCATCTCTTGACTGGCAATTTGAGAATCATTAGCCAGCCGAGGCTCCACCTGCACTGTAGAGTCACAGACGTGAATTTGCGCCTGAGCTTGTAACCGCCCTGCTACAATTAAGGGATGGGGTGAGGGTACGAGTGCGGGTGTCAGCGCTTTTTCTGTAACAACCTCTTCGACTAAAATCTTCCTGTCCTGCTTAACCGATACAACATCCACTTTTACAGGCAGCTTAGTTTGGGTCAGATCATTAGCAGGGCAACTTTCTTTTTTACACAATGGGGAGGACAGGGGAGAGGACAATGTGCACTCACTAAACCCCCGCTAGGTTCGTCCCTCTCAGAGAACTTTCTTTTATGGTTTTCTTTGTGAATATCTTTATCTGACTGTATTTGATGGTACTTAAAGAAGTAGTTCTTTATAGACGACTGCGCCACACATGGAGACTTCATATAAACATAGTCTTTACTTAGAGAAGCGGATAAAGCCCTTTCCTCCTCTGGGATAAACAGATTCTCCTCTGAACAGGCGCTTCTTTTGTTAATTAACACGTCTCCCTCCTGTTCTCCATTTCCCTTATCCCAGCTAAGTCCGGTTGGTCTTCTCCAATCCCTACCATCACTTCTGATTTCACCTCAGTCGACTTGATACGTTTAGAGCTTTGCGGGGCTCCACGCTGGAGACCAGACCTCATCATGAAACGCAAAAGATCACACAAGGACCACTCCGCTCAGCACCTCCTCTTCTCTTTGTGATCGTTTGAGTTCGTGAGCTTGCGTAGGATTTTGCAGCTCTCTTGTGTACTCTCACTAACAACCTGGTGCTTCCTAGTCTCTGTAAGTCTCTGTAAGCGCAAAACCTCACCACCTCCGCTCTATTTTCCACTCCTCCTTCCAAGCCTGTCTGCCCTCTCTGGGTTGGAGCAGCTGCCGTCAGGGAGGAACAGCGTGGTTATTGCGTATGTGGCGTGGGGTGGCAACTACTCACTCTGGCGTTGAAAAGTTAAAAAGTTGAGAAGTGCTTGTTTTTTTTTTTTTTTTTTCGCTAGGGATTTAATGGAGTTTTAATGGAGTTCTCCAGTATTCAATCTTTCATAGATTCACATGCTTGTATCTTCCCCGTCGTCATGGTGGGAGTCTCCCGGTAAATAATAATCATAGCAGTAGAAGAAAAAACTGCCTGAAACCATAGAGTAGAGAAACCAGAGGGTAACCTCTCCTCCTCATTATGTGGCCCAAACTACAGCCAATCAGCAACCAGCTCCAGCCTACACCATTCCCAGCAGAGCCACCATACCTCAGATTTCTAACCGCCTTCGTGTGAGAAGGAGTCTCCCTGAGCTCTGCTCAGTTTTTTCTCTCTCTTCACTGAACTTTTGACCTTTGTCAGCTGGATTCAGGTACTGTTTTTTCTTGTTGGGATTTACTTCAGTCACGATGTCTGAAAGCTCTAAGAAGAGTCTTTTCAGAGCTTGCAGATCCTGTGGCAAGGCCAGACTTTTTTCTGAGGATCCTCACAAGGAATGCTTGTACTGCCTGTACCCCAAGCATATCCCTAAGGACTGCAAGTACTGCCAGAACTTCCCTCCCAAAACTCTGAGGGATAGGGAAGGGCGCCTCCTAATATGGCTTCAGAAAAGGAAGGTTCATGACTCCGAATCTGAAGGAGAAGCCATGGGACACTCCTCTAAGAAGTTAAGAGGGTCCTCTGAGGAAAAGGGAGATGTGAGGCAAAAAGCAGGAAAATCTAAGGAAGGTGAACCTTCTACTTCACTCCCTCCAACTCCTCTCAAGCCTTCCTCAGAAAAGAGGGCTCCGTCGTCGCTTCCGTCAACGAGATCTGTTAAAAATCCAGTCAGATCGACGACGAGATCGTCGACGACGGCGGCGAAGACCGTTCCGTCGACGATGGCGACGACGACCGTTCCGTCGACGACCAGGACCAGTCCGTCGACGACGACGACAGTCTCGATGTCGACAGCTTCGTCGACGGCGATGACAACGACGACTCCGTCGACGGTGAGTGTTAAGTCTTCGTCGACGGCGAGATCTTCGTCGACGAGCATCCCGTCGACGGCCCCGTCGACGGCGGATAAATCATTGAAGATGTCTTCTCCAACGAAAATAACGTCAACTTACATTTCTGTTAAAAGGATTGCTCCGTCGACGGGGGGGTTGACGAGCAGAAAAGGAGAGTTTTCAACGCCAAAGATATCACCTCTGCTACCTTCCACCATTCTAGATGGCCAGGAATCGGAGGAGGAAGGATCTTTTGGAGCGGCGTACAGTCCTTCGCAGCTCCATATTAAGCATCAGGACACTGATGAGGAAGATCAACAGGAGGACTATGCCTTTACAGACCGGCCGGTCAGGGGCCAAATGAGATATGAGTCTTTCCACCAGGCCTATCACTATGATGATGATGAGGAGGAAGTGGATACGCCTGCACGAGATGAGACAATGTCGGTGCCAATCTCTTTAATATCCGACTTAAGGAGTATGATAGACAACTATTATCGTCGTTTTCCAGAAGATAATGCTCCTGCGGCCTCTGAGAAAAGCTCTCAACCTGTTAAAGAGGCGCCTATAACTCAACCACCTCCCCCTCCTCGGAAGGAGGTTCAAAACGTAATTACAATTCGTGATGACCTGAATGAGTCGGATCATGAGGAGGAAGAAGGAGAAATTGCTCAGGACGAGGAAGTGGGAGACGAATGGAACCAATATATTGCTCCAACGTCTCCGGCGTCACCCTTGCCTCAATCAAGTTCTCCTCCAGCGGATATAGCCAGCTTTCATGACCTGATGGAGAAAGCGGCTACAAGGTTCAAGCTTTCTATGCCAGTCAAGGAAAATGATTGCTTCCTTTATGACTTTAAGGAGTCCTCCAGGAAGTCGGTAAGAGCTATTCCTATCATTGAGCATATCTGGGAGGAAGGACTCAAATTGATGAAGAATCCAGCTTCAGTCCCAGCGTCCATACCCAGGCTGGACAAGAAGTATCGCGCTGTAGAGAAGGCTCCAGCATGCCTTATTGGACATCCTCGTCCAGACTCGGTGGTGACTCAAGCAGCCCAGAAGCACTCCAAGAACCCGATGGCCACATGTGTGGCGCCCCCAGATAAGGAGGGCAAGAAGATGGATGGCATAGGAAAACGCTTTGCGGTGATGGCAGCGGCTTCCATCAAAGCTACCAACGCAATGGCTCTGCTGAGTCGGTTCAATAGACAGATGTGGTCGGACATCGCGCCTTTCCTGTCGCACCTTCCGGAGGACAAGAAAGAGGAGGCAACTACCATTCTTCAAGATGGAGCCAGAGCAGCGTCGGAGTCCATAGATGTGGCAATGGACATATCATCTATAGCTTTTCGCCAAATGGCCGGGGCGATAACCCTACGGAGGCAGGGATGGCTCAAGGCTACGTCTTTTCGGCCGGAAGTCCAGTCTAAGATATTGGATATGCCATTCGATGGAGAAAGTCTCTTTGGAAAACAGATTGATGAGGCGTTGCAGGGGATAAAAGCAGATACCGACACTGCTAGATCCTTGGGATCATTGCAACAGGGCCGTTATCAGTCCTTTCGCGGTCGAGGATCCAGAGGACACTTTCAACAACAACGTTCCTCTTATCAATCTAATCGGTACCAACCGTATAACCAGCAGGGCTACCGTCAGTACCCCTCCAACCAACAATATCGGTCCTCAAACACTTCCTTCCAGCAGCAAGGAAGGAGAAAGTCCGCAGCCAGAGGAAAGCAGGACTCTGGGCGCAGACAGTGATGTTCCACAGGCGCCTCTATTGCCGCTTCAGATCAACCAGTTCCACTACCTCTCTCAGTTTCTCCCGTATTGGCAGTCCATAACATCGGACAGATGGGTATTGGACATTATTACACAGGGTCACACCCTGGAATTCTCGCAAAAACCTCCAAATCGTCCACCCCTCTGCAGAGTTCATCAACACCTAACGGCTCTCAAAGCAGAGGTCTTATCGCTCATTCTGAAAGGAGCAATAGAGGAGGTACCACCAAACCAGCGGGGAACAGGTTTTTATTCGCACTTTTTCCTTATAAGGAAAAAGCAGTCATCGAAATGGAGACAGGTGCTGGACCTCAGAGATCTGAACACATACATAAAAAAGATTTCTTTCCGTATGCTATCCTTGCAGGAAATTCTGCTACTGCTTCGCAAAAGAGACTACATGGTCTCTCTAGACCTGCTGGAAGCATACTTCCACATTCCGATACACGAAAAGCACAAAAAATATCTTCGATTCATGGTGGAGGGGCGCCATTACCAGTTCAGAGTTTTACCTTTCGGACTGAAATCCGCCCCCAGAGTTTTCACGAAATGCATGGCCGCTATAGCGGCGCACTTAAGAAAACAAGGTCTACAGGTGTTCCCATACTTGGACGACTGGTTGATAAAAGGACCATTGTTCCAAGCAACGCGAAGATCTCTACAAAAGTGCATGGATCTCTTCCAAGATCTAGGTCTTCGGATAAACAAGGAAAAGTCATCCTTTGTCCCGACTTGCGTTCTACAGTTCTTAGGAGCAATCTTGAAAACACAAGAATTGAAAGCTTACCCTTCAGAGGAAAGGATAACGAAAATCTTGAATCTGACTGCATCCCTAGCAGCAAAAAAGTTCACTTCCATCAGGATATTCAAATCATTACTGGGAATGATATCCTCTTGCATTCCGCTGATCCCCAACTGCCGTTTGCAAATGAGACCGTTACAGGAAGCCCTTGACAAGCAGTGGGTCCAAGCCCGGGGTTCCTTCGACGACAAGCTGGTCATAACAAATCAGATCAAGCGGGCAATGTTATGGTGGGGTATCAGGTGCAACCTAACAAAGGGCCTCACATTCGAACCACAATCACCAAGCTACGTCATGACGTCAGACGCTTCATTGCGAGGTTGGGGGGCTCATCTGCAAGACCTGGAAATTCAGGGCCTTTGGTCTCCTCAAGAGGCGAAACGTCACATTAACCTTTTGGAATTGGAAGCAGTCTTTCTGGGCCTCCAGGCTTTCCTTCCCAGAATCCAAGGTTCATCGGTTTTGGTGCGGACAGACAGCACAACAACAATGTTTTACCTGCGCAAACAGGGCGGAACGAGATCAAAACCCTTGTCGATTCTGGCACAAAGAATATGGAAATGGCTATTGGGTCAGAAAATATCGCTGCAAGTAGAACATGTTCCGGGAGTGGACAACACAAAAGCGGATCTGTTAAGCAGGTCATCCGACATTTGCCACGAGTGGGAAATCAACCAGATCCAGCTGAACCGGATTTTCAAAGTGTGGGGCAAACCAGGTCTAGACCTGTTTGCGACTCTGAGCAACAAAAAATGCAGTCATTATGCCAGCAGGTTCCCCCAACAGGATTCGAGAGGGAACGCTCTTCACCTCAGATGGACAGGGATGTTTGCCTATGCCTTCCCTCCTTTTCCCTTAATTCCCAGACTACTAAGGAAAATGAGAGCAGAACCTTGCCAGATAATACTGATAGCCCCGGCATGGCCGAGGCAGTTTTGGTATACGGAGCTTCTGCAGTTGTCGGTAGAACCGAGAATACAGCTCCCGATAACCAGAGATCTGATTTCCATGAACAGAGGCCAAGTACTTCATCCGCAACTGACCTCGCTAAGATTGTCTGCTTGGAACCTTTTGAGCACGAATTCCGGTCCCTAGATATCACCCCAGAATGTCGTGAAATACTGCAAAGTTCTGTGGCACTGTCTACCAACAGGACATATGTAGCAAAATGGAAGCGATTCTGTAGTTGGTGCATGACTAAGGCACTGCATCCCTTAACGTCCTCGGCTGAGCAAATCCTTCCGTATTTGCTACATTTAGCCAGATCAGGTCTGGCACACTCATCTATAAAAGTCCATCTAGCTGCAATTTCCAGGTATAGAAGATCACCAGGATGCCCTTCCCTGTGGTCTAATAGGCTAATCAAGGAATTCTTGAAAGGGCTGTTCAGGAAGTTTCCTCCTGTCAAGCATCCTCCACCTTCATGGCAGCTTAACACAGTATTGTCGCAGTTGATGAAAGCTCCCTTCGAACCCATACACAAATCAGAATTACAATTTTTGTCATGGAAGGTGGCTTTGCTGTTGGCGCTCACGTCTGCCAGAAGAGTGAGCGTGATACAAGCTTTTTCTATATTGGATCCCTTCATTCAATTCAAGCCGGATAAGGTGATGCTAAGAACCAACCCTAAGTTTGTGCCTAAAATACCCTCTTATTTTCATCTGAATGAACCTGTCATCCTGCCGATATATTTTAAGAACCCATCCACGGCGGCTGAAAAAGCTTTGCATACTTTGGACATCGGCAGATGCCTAAAATTTTACATTGAAAAGACTAAAAGCTTTCGCAAATCAAACCAACTGTTCGTTGCTTACTCAGGGGTCAGAAAAGGGCTGGCCCTTTCACGTTCCTCCATATCCAGATGGATTGCTTCCGCTATTTGCTTCTGTCATGAGAAAGCAGGAAGACCTCTCGACAGGAAAGTCCGTGCCCATGATACACGGAAAATGGCGACGTCTTCTGCATTGCTGGCAGGAGTACCCCTTCCAGACATATGTAGAGCAGCAACCTGGTCGACTGCTCATACATTCACCAAGCATTACTGTCTGGACACGGAATGGAAAGCAGATGCAGCAGTGGGACAGGCAGTCCTGCGACATCTCTTTAAATAAGGTACATGTTTATGAATTGTATTCTGCAAATTTCTGTTTACTGTATAATATGCTTTTCTCTTTACGCAAATAATTATGATGTCAATGTTTAATTGATCATGCCTTGGTATTGTGGAAAGTTCTTTTGTAATAGAAGCAATTTATGGCACACAGCCCCGAGATAGGAAAGGGGTCTAGCCTGGAAACGCTCTAACTACAGGAACTGCTATCTAATCTGATACAAGCATGTGAATCTATGAAAGATTGAATACTGGAGAAAGAACTAGTTACTTACCTGTACACTATGGTTCTCCAGTATTATCTTTCATAGATTCACATGCGCCCGCCCGCCTCCCCGTTTCCTTTAGGTAGACCGCCTTTTATCTCTGGTTTTCCTGTATAGCTCACTCTTGGGCGGTAGGAAATCTGAGGTATGGTGGCTCTGCTGGGAATGGTGTAGGCTGGGGCTGGTTGCTGATTGGCTGTAGTTTGGGCCACATAATGAGGAGGAGAGGTTACCCTCTGGTTTCTCTACTCTATGGTTTCAGGCAGTTTTTTCTTCTACTGCTATGATTATTATTTACCGGGAGACTCCCACCATGACGACGGGGAAGATACAAGCATGTGAATCTATGAAAGATAATACTGGAGAACCATAGTGTACAGGTAAGTAACTAGTTCTTTCTATCCCAATGGTGTGAGCTTGTTAACACACTGCTGACAGATTCTTGGCTTGTATATCGGGCAATTGATGACAATTGATGACTAGTGTCAATTGGCTCGGCTGCTGTCGGCTACTGTCTTGCTGCTGCTGCTAGGGATAACCAAGGCACCCAAGGTGCGGGTAGTTGTTCCTGATTCAATTAATTCATACTCCGGGTGCCACTTACTGCAATGCACTGCACTGCTGGTGAGATGTCAGTGTTACGGGGGATGGCGGAGTTCACTTCCGATTCTCAGTCCGTATGTACTATACACTATGCCTACCTCCAGCCGCCTCCAGCCTCCTCCCCACTTCTGCACTGCCAGTGATGTGGTTGGGGTGGCAGATCCGATCCAGAGACACACCTCTCCTGATACCCCCCTGATGTCACTGCCTACTGACGCGTGCCCCTCCCGGGGTTCCGTAGCCGCCCCCAGCAAAGCACAGCACAGCACAGACCTGTTTGGCATGGCGTGGCTCGGCTGATAGAAGGCAGAAAGGTGCTCAGCAAATGAAGCAGGCAGGGGAAATTTGCACACTACCGCTGCGTTTGTGGGCTAGGTGTCCATCAGCTATCAGCTATCTGTCAGCTTGCAGGGGTTTCTATGGGCTTCCGTGGACTTCCGTAGGCCTCAAGGGGCCTCCTCAGGGCAGCACGGATTCGGCAGATACGGCGGGCACGGATTAGGCAAACTGATTTCACGTCTCTTCAGCAGCACGCTTGGAATGGAAAGAGGAGAGGATCAATGACAATGAGGGTAATACGCCCCCTTTGGACAGAAGTAATAGGTGTGGTCCCGAGGATGCATGGTGTTAAAAGGATTTGATCGCATCGGGAGAACATGTATTTACGATCGCAAAAGTATGGTCACTTAACTGCATGCTGTAACAAGTGGACAAAGCCAGGCATGTCAGTTTTGGAGGCCAACTTTGGGTATTTGTCATAGGGGTGGATCGAGACAATTCTCCAACTGGGGTACTCATAGAGTCATGCGAATTCCGAGAACATTACAAAGCAGACCATGGTATTTCATCATTCAACCCTACTCGATTTGTGCCCAATTTGAAGACCCATTTTTGTTCCCTCAGTAAGAGGTATTTAGTCACGTCTGAAATATGAGCTGGGATATAGGGTTGTTCGAAGACTGTCCATTGGAAGGCCGTTGAAGGATGTTGTGCCTCTAAAAAGTGATTGGTCAGTTTGGTGGCCTGTCTTTTGCATCTTATAGTGCTTTTGTGCTCGGATATCCTAACCCTGATTTTGCGGGTCGTCATCCCAACATATTTCAGCCCACAGGGACAAGTGATGAGGTAGATTCATTTATCACTGTTGCAAGTTGTAAATGTAGTCTGAATCCAGTGTCTATTGGTTCCTATATCAATCTCAACTGATTTCCTGGTTTGAGGGCAAGCTTGGCATGAGCCACAGGAATGGTGGCCCGTCACGGGGGGCTGGGTTTTACTTAGGAATATAATAACATTCTCAAAAGGAAGTGCCCTCATCGAATCCTTCACGAATCTTACCCGTGTTCAGCCCGTATGTGCACCTCGTTAGGCGTCGGTCTCCAAGTGCGGGAACAACGAAAGTAGTTGTTCCCGCCCCTTTTGTAGGAAATGACCTCGGAAAGCGCTAGACTGCTCAGTTAGACAAAGGATGGCAATAAAAGGAAGAGTTACTTCCAAGGAGGCTCAACCGGTTTATCTAGCTACTTAAAGCGCCGAGCTAGTAACAGAAAGCTACTTTCAAAATGTGCGTATATTACACTCAGGCAATTATATAATTCCAAACTAAGGAGCGTTTGGATTGTCCATCTGGGGAATATCGTTAGGATAATCAAGGTAGATGAAGACGAAGTGTTGCACCAAAAATTCCCAAACAGTTTACTAACCACCTGTTGTGGAGAGCTAGTCACGAAATTATTAATGAATAATTGCGTGTATCAGACATTGGGAAGTTGAATATCTAACCACAGGGCGGCCGGGGTGGCCACCTGTTGTGGAGTGCTAATCACGAAAAATTATTAATGAATGATTACTTGTGTCAACATGGTGAAGTTGGATGTCTATCCCCGGGGCGGCCTTATGAGTATGGATTGGGTTGGCGTTTTAAGTTTAATTCAGTTAATTTAGTTATGTGAGTATTTAAACCAGTTGGCAGCTGTCTATTGATATGGCAGTAGGTGAGTCCAAATTGTAATATGAAAGGGACCATTGTATGGGTCCAGATAAGTAAATTTGGGGAATGTTGGAGTTTAGTATATTGGAACAATGGCAGAAATTGAGAACAGACTCCCTAAAAGATCGGGAGGAAAAGGATATAGAATCCTCAAACTCTATAATATTCAATGAGGTTAAAATACCTCTTAGTGAATTAAATCTGCAAAGTCATACCCTTAACATTGATTTGTGCATAGAATACAGCCTGGTAATCACACAGTTTTTTTGAAAGAAAATATTGGATTAAATGTATGGGTAACAAGATATCATTCTTTCTGAAAATTCCATCGTGCATTTACTACATTTGGTACAGAAACTTGGGTTGGAATATCTGATAGGGGATCATCCTAGACGTCAGACCCCAAGAAGAAATGCAGTTCATCATCAGTGTTCTGGCCTGTTCTGGTCGTGTCTAGACGCATGATCCATATCGCCTCTTGTCTTCTAAGGCGTAGTTCCCTGTTTCCTCCTCTCACTGTCGCTTGCACAACGTCAATGCCATAGAAGGTAAACGTTTTGGTGTTTCCTTGTGAGGGACATGAGGCCATATGTATGGCCATAGGATATCTTGGATCCTTAGTGGCATATGCTCTTGCGTGCTCTCTTATGCGTTCTCTGAGTGCCCTGATGGAACTTCCCACATATCTACTTTTACAGGCACATTCAATATTGTACACCGTAAACTTCGTGTCGCAGTTGATGTTCGTTTTGATTGTATATAGTTTAGATCTGTGATCCAAAAATGTTTTGGTTCCATGATTTGCCCATCTGCCCATAGAGCACATTCCGCACTTGTAAAAACCTTTTGATTTCTGGGACAACCAATCACAAGTTCTTGTTTCTTTTGGCACAGTTGGGCTTAGTCTGTTCTTTAAATTCCTTCCTCTGCGAAAGATTATTTGTGGGTGACTTCCTATTACAGTGGTTAAGGTTCTGTCAGCACTAAGGATCCCCCAGTGTTTCTTAAAACTTTTCCGTACCACGGGACTTAATTTGTTGTAGTCTGTGATAAGTCTCACCGGTTGTTGATTTTTTTCAAGTCTAGGATTTTTGGGTGTTAAGGTTGACTCTCTGCTTATTTTTTTAATCTTTTTGTCTGCTTTAGAAATGATCTGAGGTTTATAACCTCTCTTGGAAAACCTGGAATGCATATCTTGTAAGCAAGTTTCAAATTCTTGTTCCTCGCTACAGTTTCTTCTGGCTCGCATAAATTCTCCATAAGGGATGCCGTTGATCTGATGGATAGGATGACAACTGTTACTATGAAGAATTGAATTGCATGCTGTTTTTTTGCGGAATAGTTTGCTATGAAGAGTCCCATCTTTGACATATAGTTCTATGTCTAGAAAAGAAACATTGGAAGTACTGATATGCGTGGTGAATCGCATGTTCATCTCATTGTCATTCAGATATGCGCAGAACTCCATAAGTGTAGTTTCAGTTCCTGACCATATTAGAAGGCAATCGTCTATGTAGCGGCCCCAGTATAGTATATAGTCAATCCATTTGGTGCCTCTAATACTCCAAATCATATCTGCCTCGAGAGAACCCATGTAGATGTTAGCAAAAGAAGGGGAAAACCTTGAGCCCATGGCTACTCCCCTGGTTTGTCTATACCATTTCTTATCAAATACAAAGAAATTTTGGTTTAATATGATGTCCATCATTGTTATCAGCATTTTGGTGTGTTCAAGCAGTGTGATGGGTCTGGTATTTAATGTTCTGGTTACGGCTGCTAATCCTAGGTCTGGCTCAATGGAGGTATATAGGGATACCACATCAAGGGTCGCCATTATTAATCCAGGTTGCCATGTGATGTCTGCTAGGATGCTCAGAATATGTTTTGAATCCTGTATGTAGGATGGCATGTTCTTTACCAATGGATTCAGAAATTTATCAACGTATTGCGAGAGTCTCTCTGTCGGACCTGGCAACCTGGATTAATAATGGCGACCCTTGATGTGGTATCCCTATATACCTCCATTGAGCCAGACCTAGGATTAGCAGCCGTAACCAGAACATTAAATACCAGACCCATCACACTGCTTGAACACACCAAAATGCTGATAACAATGATGGACATCATATTAAACCAAAATTTCTTTGTATTTGATAAGAAATGGTATAGACAAACCAGGGGAGTAGCCATGGGCTCAAGGTTTTCCCCTTCTTTTGCCAACATCTACATGGGTTCTCTCGAGGCAGATATGATTTGGAGTATCAGAGGCACCAAATGGATTGACTATATACTATACTGGGGCCGCTACATAGACGATTGCCTTCTAATATGGTCAGGAACTGAAACTACGCTTATGGAGTTCTGCGCATATCTGAATGACAATGAGATGAACATGCGATTCACCACGCATATCAGTACTTCCAATGTTTCTTTTCTAGACATAGAACTATATGTCAAAGATGGGACTCTTCATAGCAAACTATTCCGGAAAAAAACAGCATGCAATTCAATTCTTCATAGTAACAGTTGTCATCCTATCCATCAGATCAACGGCATCCCTTATGGAGAATTTATGCGAGCCAGAAGAAACTGTAGCGAGGAACAAGAATCTGAAACTTGCTTACAAGATATGCATTCCAGGTTTTCCAAGAGAGGTTATAAACCTCAGATCATTTCTAAAGCAGACAAAAAGATTAAAAAAATAAGCAGAGAATCAACCTTAACACCCAAAAATCCTAGACTTGAAAAAAATCAACAACCGGTGAGACTTATCACAGACTACAACGAATTAAGTCCCGTGGTACGGAAAAGTTTTAAGAAACACTGGGGGATCCTTAGTGCTGACAGAACCTTAACCACTGTAATAGGAAGTCACCCACAAATAACCTTTCGCAGAGGAAGGAATTTAAAGAACAGACTAAGCCCAACTGTGCCAAAAGAAACAAGAACTTGTGATTGGTTGTCCCAGAAATCAAAAGGTTTTTACAAGTGCGGAATGTGCTCTATGTGCAGATGGGCAAATCATGGAACCAAAACATTTTTGGATCACAGATCTAAACTATATACAATCAAAACGAACATCAACTGCGACACGAAGTTTACGGTGTACATTATTGAATGTGCCTGTAAAAGTAGATATGTGGGAAGTTCCATCAGGGCACTCAGAGAACGCATAAGAGAGCACGCAAGAGCATATGCCAGTAAGGATCCAAGATATCCTATGGCCATACATATGGCCTCATGTCCCTCACAAGGAAACACCAAAACGTTTACCTTCTATGGCATTGACGTTGTGCAAGCGACAGTGAAAGGAGGAAACAGGGAACTACGCCTTAGAAGACAAGAGGCGCTATGGATCATGCGTCTAGACACGACCAGAACAGGCCAGAACACTGATGATGAACTGCATTTCTTCTTGGGGTCTGACGTCTAGGATGATCCCCTATCAGATATTCCACCCCAAGTTTCTGTACCAAATGTAGTAAATGCACGATGGAATTTTCAGAAAGAATGATATCTTGTTACCCATACATTTAATCCAATATTTTCTTTCAAAAAAACTGTGTGATTACCAGGCTGTATTCTATGCACAAATCAATGTTAAGGGTATGACTTTGCAGATTTAATTCACTAAGAGGTATTTTAACCTCATTGAATATTATAGAGTTTGAGGATTCTATATCCTTTTCCTCCCGATCTTTTAGGGAGTCTGTTCTCAATTTCTGCCATTGTTCCATTATACTAAACTCCAACATTCCCCAAATTTACTTATCTGGACCCATACAATGGTCCCTTTCATATTACAATTTGGACTCACCTACCGCCATATCAGTAGACAGCTGCGAACTGGTTTAAATACTCACATAACTAAATTAACTGAATTAAACTTAAAACGCCGACCCAATCCATACTCATAAGACCGCCCCGGGGATAGACATCCAACTTCACCATGTTGACACAAGTAATCATTCATTAATAATTTTTCGTGATTAGCACTCCACAACAGGTGGCCACCCCGGCCGCCCTGTGGTTAGATATTCAACTTCCCAATGTCTGATACACGCAATTATTCATTAATAATTTTGTGACTAGCTCTCCACAACAGGTGGTTAGTAAACTGTTTGGGAATTTTTGGTGCAACACTTCCTCTTCATCTACCTTGATTATCCTAACGATATTCCCCAGATGGACAATCCAAACGCTCCTTAGTTTGGAATTATATAATTGCCTGAGTGTAATATACGCACATTTTGAAAGTAACTTTCTGTTACTAGCTCAACGCTTTAAGTAGCTAGATAAACCGGTTGAGCCTCCTTGGAAGTAACTCTTCCTTTTATTGCCATCCTTTGTCTAACTGAGCAGTCTAGCGCTTTCCGAGGTCATTTCCTACAAAAGGGGCGGGAACAACTACTTTCGTTGTTCCCGCACTTGGAGACCGACGCCTACCGAGGTGCACATACGGGCTGAACACGGGTAAGATTCGTGAAGGATTCGATGAGGGCGCTTCCTTTTGAGAATGTTATTATATTCCTAAGTAAAACCCAGCCGCTAAGACGTGTATTTCCCCCTTTAATTTTCAGCCCTATTTCTTTAAAATTGTTCGTGTAAACCGAAATACAACAGAAGCTATTTTCCGGCAACCGGAGCAACCATCTGGTGCCGCGCTTTTCAGAAATAATAAACCACCCAATAAGGACCGGGTTGGAATTATCACCGGTTCCCCGGTGAGTCGATGCACTTAAAATGCTTTCATGAGTATAGATAATGTAACTGACCCCAATATTGCTGCTACTACATACACCTCTATTCTAGAAGAGGCTTTCCTCACCTTAGTTCCACCTAGAACACTCAAACGCAACAGGAAGACTCCTTCGGCACCATGGTTCACCGAAAATCTTAGACTCCAACGACAACATTGTCGTAACTTGGAACGACATTGGCGCAAAAACTATAATCCAGCAGACAAGACAACTTACAAAGCTGCACTTCTTAGCTATAAGCACAGCATAGCATTAGAGAAAAACATCTACTACACTACTCAAATAGACCAAGCTCGATGCAGCATGAAGAAATTGTTTGAAGTTGTAAACCATCTTGCGGAACCACCCAACCCCCCTATTGAAACATCTCAAAATCTTTGTAATGTACTGGCCGATTTCTTTTCCGAAAAGGTCACATCAATTTTTAAAGACTTTAACCCACAAGTGAAAATCTCCGATTCATCTGATTCTCAGATACATGATAATCAGACAGCGTTAATTGAATTTACCAGGACAAATCCACAAGACATCCACAAACTAATTCAGTCAATTAAATCTGGCTCTCCTCTGGATCCTTGTCATCCATCCATACTTAACAATATTCCAAATATCATTACTATACCATTGACACACATCTGCAACATTATGTTTTCTACAGGCTCCTACCCTACCATCTGGAAAAATACCATCATCAGGCCGCTTCTCAAAAAACCTTCCCTGGACCCCTCACTATCCTCCAGCTATCGTCCCATTGCCTCTCTGCCGTTTCCAGCTAAGATCTTGGGATCGGTCATGAATAAACAACTGTCCGACTACATTCAAACTAATGACTTGTTAGACGACACTCAGTTCGGCTTCAGACAAGGTCACGGGACAGAGACTGCGCTAATTAAGGCGGCAGACGAAATAAGGGCCACAATGGATAAAGGTGGACAGGCTGTCCTGATTTTATTGGACCTGTCGGCGGCTTTCGACACGGTCGATCATGCAACTTTGATCGGCCGTGTCGAGGCCATTGGTATTAAACATAGAGCCAGGGATCTTATCTCATCCTTCCTGGCTGATCGTAAGCAAGCTGTTCAGATGGGTACTTTTACTTCATCCACCTTCAGCCTTCCTTGTGGAGTCCCGCAGGGTTCCTCGCTAAGTCAGACCCTTTTTAATATCTATGTTTCGGACTTAGCGAGGGTAATAAAAGAGTACAACATCAATTTGACAACTTAAGCCGACGATACCCAGTTGGTATTATCCATACACAAAAACGGACCTACTGTTGCAGCAAACTTTAAGAATGGTATGAGGGCTATTAGCAGTTGGATGGCCTCCAACTGCCTAAAACTCAATTCATCTAAGACGGAGGTCATGCTCTTTGGAAACATCCAACCTTTGTGGTCCCCCTTATGGTGGCCTGAGGAACTGGGAACTCCACCTCAACCTGTCAGTAAAGTCAAAAATTTGGGAGTGATATTTGATGACAAGCTCCTTTTCCATCATCATGTGAATGCGGTTGTTTCATCATCCTTTAACATCTTAAGGAAAATAAAGAAACTCTTACCGTATCTCCCCATAGCTACGGGAAAAACACTAATATCCACACTGGTGTTTTCACGCACTGACTACTGCAATGCCCTCTTCCTCAATGCCCAAAAAAAGGTTATTTCCAAACTGCAACTGATACAAAATGCCTCCGCTAGAGTTTTATTGGGTATTCCCAAACATAGCTCTGTTTCTGGACATCTGGGCCAATTGCACTGGCTCCCAGTCAGAAGTCGTACGAAGTTCAAGACCCTCTGCATTGTCTATAAGGCAATAAACAATATGGGACCCAAATTCCTGAGAAGTTCTTTTAAGCCTTTGGCAACCCCCAGAACGCTGCGTTCCAATACGGCTCATATGCTTCAGATTCCTAGAACAAGGAAAGTAAACTGGGGAGACAGATGTTTTGCCATAGCAGCAGCAAAACTATGGAACTCCCTTCCCCTCAATATAAAAAGTAGTCCATCCTTGATTGTCTTCAGAAAACAGATAAAGACGTGGCTGTTTTCTCAACGGCACGATTCATAGATCTTCTCAACCAATGCCTTAAAGTTCTAATTACTGGTCTTCAGCCTTTAGCCTCTAGCGCCGAGACACCCATGGGTAATTGTAGCGCTTTAAAAATTGCAAAAATAAATAAATAAATAAATAAATAAAATGACTATGAACTGCCCACATTGTAATTATATTTGAAGCTACTGCGCGTCTCCATTTAGTATACCAGTTTAAACTTCTCCTTCATTTTCCCTCACTTACGGACCACGCGCCTTGATCAATAAGATCAGGTCATTACTTCCTCCTCTTTCCCCACTATTTAATCAGGTGTTTTTTTCGCAGCTGTCATTGAAAGTGTGATTTAGTGCAGAGCTCTAACTTGTTTCACGCTACCATTACTGGTTTAACAAAGTGACACGGCATGTTACTCTATTTTTACTCTTTAATCTATGCTTCAATGAAATTGTACTTTCTTTGGCGTACAGCTAAGGGAGATTTTGATGATACATGACTATAGTTTAAGGATAGGCACTGACAATGACTTGGCTCTAATGGCAAAGTGGTAGTTATGTTGTTGGTTTAATGGCTACATCCTGAAGCACGCAAATAAGGAGTTCATGCATGTAAATGTTATTAATTGAAATATTAATTTCTACCCCTCTTGAGACAAAGGGTCTGAATGCGACATATTTAAGTGATGGGTTTCACGTAATAAGAGTGTAGATGACACTACAAGAGGTGACTGTTGTTTGCCATATGCCTAGCTTTTGTTTTAATTATTAATTTACAATTACGCTGAACGTGTACATTCCTAGGTCATATCAAATGCGTGTTTAAAAATTCCTTTTGACTGTTCTTTCAATTACATTAAACCAGTAGATGTTTATTATTAAGGTCCTATTAGCCAAGCTGAATAATACTCAAATATCACTTAAAATGATAATCGTATTTTCACTTAATTAACTTGATGAAGAACCGTCAGACATTATGATCCACCTCACAGCACATCTGTATTCATGGAGAATAGTTTTCCAAAAAACCTGAATTGCGCCGTATGTCACGACACACTTTTCTATCACACACTTGGATATACAATATTAAGACTTAATATTACTTGAGATTGAGTGAAACAAGTCACTAATTTTATGTATATTCCCATCCCTTCTGTGTTGGTTTCCACATCACTGGTGTCCTTTCCTCGCACACAATTCCTTGATTGTGTAACATCGCTTTAATCTCATTATATGTTTTCTAGCCCTGAAGAGTCACAGCCACATGCTGTGATGAAACACGTGTAGGCTTGAGTGACAGGTACAGTGATTCCCAAGAGGTTAACACTGCTATGAATAAAACTTTTGAAAATTTACGTTTGGTGTGATCTATCCCGAATGAAGGAATACGTTAATATGAGAATATCATTTCTAAATATAGTGTGCTCTGGATCCCTGCCCAATTAGAATAAGAGGGAGGTTCTTGTACCTCTTCTCTTTGCAGAGGTTAAGGTTTTCCTCTGGCCAAGAAGCACCTACCAAGACACTAAGACAAGCTAATACTTTACCGTGAGCAGTTGAGCGCCACAATTTCTGAACACTTAAAAACCTACTCATAGACTATTCAAGAACCTTTTCATAATTAGGTTCGTGCCCTTGTTCACTCTTAGCATATACTGCTAAAGAACCAAAACACTGGCGAGCTCTGTCCGCCGTGACTCGCACCAACACCCAATGAGAATACAGTTTTCAAAATACCATCAACTAATAGGGCAGTTTCTCACGTGCCCACGTTACCATTTCCCCCTATGGCTCCACAGCTTTTAGGGCCAGATGTAGGTAATCTCGATTTACCTACTCTTAAATACCGAATCGGTATTTAAGAGTAGGTAAATGGGATGTGGGTAATTTCACTTTTGAAATTACCGAATCAGAATGATTGAGGGGTGCAACAGGGTGTCAAAGTGACACCCTGTCCCCCTGTACCATTGATTCCTTTGGGCCTTGAGGCCCATAGGAATCAATGCCAATTACCGAATCGGTAAATACCGATTCGGTAATTAGAGAATTTGCAAGGGTGACAGGGTGTCACTTTGACACCCTGTTGCACCCCTCAATTGTGCATGGGTGCACATGTTGCTGACATACATGCCCTTACGGCATGTATGTCTGCAACATGGCACATTTTTTTAAGCAAAAAAAAACTTTTTGAAGGGTTTTCATTATTTACCACCAGCTTCTAGTTGGTGGTAAATAACGAATTCTTAAACCCTTGTAGCACTGATTACAGTGCTACCTACATGTTGAATTACAGAATCGGTAATTTTACCAATTCGGTATTTTACCGAATCGGAAAATTAAAAATTCGGTAAAATTACCGATTCTGTAATTTAACATGCCCCTACATCTCAATATCCAAATACCGGTCGGAAACGGCCGAAAATCGGTATTTTCGGCTGTTTCCGACCGGTATTAGGATACCTACATCTGGCCCTATAATCCCAGCGTGCTCCCTCCCCCAGTACCTCCCCAGTCGGCTTGGATGCCGGCAGAGAAGTACCGACGGACAGGTAAGCACTTTATCGGGACCTCTCTAGTTCTTAGATCAGCGTTTTTGAGCTCGCTTATGGCATGTTTTCATACGTAGCAACAAGCTCTTTGTAATCTCGTCCTCTCGACCATAAGCTTATAGAGGCATGCTTCCTCCTTGTACGCTCCCCGCACCCGTGGGTAAAACAGATCTGCTTGAGATGGAGCACAATTTAGCACGCCACATTTCTCACTCTACACTTAGCATAGCAAAGATTGTGACATCTTCAGGGCGATTTTCCACGTCCATTTTTGCAATGTTTTTTCATCTTTTTGCACTTAGTGTTTATTGTTCGGTTTAAAGGGAGCATGTTGACAGATACTTGTTTGCTTGCCCCCTTTTCCACTAGAGCGGTGCTTCACTCATTTCCTGAGCCGCAGCCAGGTGGGGTGAGGTCTCTATTTCTTACGACACTGGTAAGATGCAGTTCTCTCCTTTTTGGAATGTAAACTTATATCCAAAATGATGATGAAAACACACTCTATTAGTGAGTCTGGTTGTATACCCTTTAGATATAGAGTGTACATGTTTATTTTCTCTGACACTCATATTTGCCTATGTGTTGTGATGTTTCACCTGCACTTTCATTTGATATCTTCTCTCTTGTTTTCAGTGACATGCGCAGTCCACGAGATAGGACAAGGAGAGGACACCTAGGGAACCAGGTGATCTCGTAGCTTGTCTTATTATGATTTCTTAGTAATTATGAAATCACACGTTATTTTCTTTTCTCACATTTGCAGTAGCATTAGTCATATAGGTCCTGAAGAAAGCAAGGACTCAGTTGTCCACGAGATTTGCTGAAACATGTTGACCTCTCATCACACTTAGGCAGCTATCCTCATAAACTGCCGTTGACTTTTTAATATTGGAGGAGTGAGTAGCACCAGGATAAACTTTTACAGTACTCCCTCACCCAATTTTAATACACATTTTTCACACTTTTATTGTTTTGCACTGCAACATCAGTCACTCTATTTCATCCTTGAACTCTGATGCAGAATAGCAAGACCATACAGACACCTGGCTGAGTAGATGAAGGCAGTTCCATCTTGTCCTCATCCATCAAAGGCAGATGTTCCACTCTTTGGTCAATAAGGAACCCCAAATGATGAAGGGTGGTTCCGTGTGGTGACTGATGGGTATCCTTTACTGACCCTCTTTGAGGTCTAGAAACTAACCTTGAGGTTCAGGATAACTATAGTGTACGTGTTTGGTGTTTCTATCACTTTAGGCATCTTGTTTAGACCCTTTGACACTTTTGTGTTGTAGAATCAGACACTGCCTGGAGCACTCTAGGTGCTCCATGCATACCCCAGTTCAAACCGGTTGCTGGGGCACTCCAGCCCCAGCTCTGGCGCAAAACTGCTCAAAGGAAAGGGGTGTAACCACCCCCCTTCCTAGTCCCACCCATAGGAGGGACCTAGTGACCAAACCAGCCCCCTTTAGTTGTATAAAGGTAGGAGCTGACCCAGGAGACTTTAGATTAATCCTGGAATCGACTGAAGACGAAACTCTGGACCCTTCGACATTCACCTCGACTAAAGACTGAATAAATCTCCCTTGTGGCCAAGGAGTGACCACCCTGGGCAACCAGGCACCATCCAGCAACTCGATGGCTTGCTTTGTCCCCGTTCCTGCCGGAACCCGAGCACAGAGCCTGACAAGACCTCGACTCTCGGATTCCTCTGACCCCAATGCACGACTCCAGCACAGCTGAGCTTTGTGGAACGCGTCGGGACGCGTGGAAGAAGGTAACTTAGAAAGTCTGCAACTTGCTAACAGCGCAGCTCCTGAGGCCTCCTCGAAGCTGTGCACTGGGGACTGAGACACCCCAACACCGAGTTCCACCTGCACCGAAGACCAGCCCCCCACACTCCACGAGATCTGCATGGGGCCCTTCTGCTTGTGTTCTGCTTGACGCGTTGTCCGGTTGCTGGCCCGTTGGCTAGTAGCCCCTGGCGACGATCCTTTTTGAAACTCCATTGCTGGTCTGGTTGCTCCAGACTGGCCCTTGCTTCCCTGAAAAGGTGAAGTACCTCAGACCCTCCAGGTCTGCACCAGAAGCCTTTTGTGTATCCTGCGTGGGTTGCCTTTGCTTAGGTTTATTGGCCCCGATCTTGAAGCTGACCCCTCCATCTGCGAGAACCTTCGCGGGACAGCTCCTCTCCAGCACCTGGTCGTCCTCGATGCCTCCTGGTCCGCGTGGCTGCAACGACAAGCTTCACCACAGCACCTGATTGCTCCTCGACGACGTCTGGTTCCGTCCTGGTTCCACCCGGTCACTGGCTAGTGACCTAGACTCTGTCCCCTCTGCTTTCAGGTCTTCTTCAACCCCGATCCACCCTTGGATCCATCTGGACATCTTCCTTCAGGTCGCCTGCAGCATCTTTCTTCACAGGCTCCATAGACTCCAACGGCGAAACCCAACACATCTTCACACCTATGCACCCGCTTCCTGTGGGTGAGGTAACACGAGTAATTTGGTGCTCTCAAGGGTATTGACTATCCAAGTGTCTAGGATTTTAGTTGTTTCCTTCTAGCTAGACCGGAAGTGTCCTAAATCTTCAATTACTTACCTTCTAAGTACCCATTGAATTTCTATTGACTCTCGCGTGAGTGTACTGACACTGCATGTGGGCCTCCTACTCTTAACCTAAGGGTCAGATAGTGTAGCCCAAGCGATTCCCTAGGCCCTAGGCCTCTTCCTTTCCCAAGTTGGGTTCTTATACCACTTACTTAGTGGATCACTGAAATAATATCGAGGGACAAAATATCGACTTGCCAAAATATCGTGGACAAAATATCGACAGTCAAAATATCGAGTTTGTATCTACAAACAGGTAAGTACAAAAATATCGAGTACAAAATATCGTTAACAATAATATAGATGTAAAAAATATCGACTTTATCAAAAACAGTGTTAAATTAAATTAATATTAAATTTTAATTACTAAAATATACTTAAAAATACTTAAATTAAATTATAATAATTAAATAATAAATGAAAATAATAAAAATATTTTTTTACAATCTTATTTGTTGACCCTGAACCCTAAAATATAACCCTTTACCCAAAAACCCAAAACTGACCCTGAACCCTAAAAATACCCCTTTACCCAAAAACTAAAAACTGACCCTGAACCCTAAAAATGCCCCTTTACCCAAAAACTGAAAACTGACCCTGAACCCTAAAAATGCCCCTTTACCCAAAAACTGAAAACTGACCTTGAACCCTAAAAATACCCCTTTACCCAAAAACTGAAAACTGACCCTGAACCCTAAAAATGCCCCTTTACCCAAAAACTAAAAACTGACCCTGAACCCTAAAAATGCCCCTTTACCCAAAAACTGAAAACTGACCCTGAACCCTAAAAATGCCCCTTTACCCAAAAACTAAAAACTGACCCTGAACCCTAAAAATGCCCCTTTACCCAAAAACTGAAAACTGACCCTAAACCCTAAAAATACTCCTTTACCCAAAATTTATCAATATTATTTAATTACCAAATAATTATTAATTAACAATAACAATAAAGTAAATATATTAGCACATTAGCTGTAATTATTTTAATAATTAATATTATTTTTTCCCAATTAATTACTTAACAATAACACAAAATTATATATATTAAAATGTACTCTAATTAATGTAATTAACTAATTACAATTAATTAATTACCAATTAATTACTAATACAAAACATGTACAAAATTATATTAATTAATTAACTAATTATTAGTTATTAATTATCAATTAATTATTAATTATAAATATTTACAAACATATATTAATTAATTAATTATTATTAAATTACTTCCCACCTTATTCCCCTATAAACCCACAACCCGCTACAGAATTACATTACGCAATTATTAAAAAAACAAAATTCATTTAATAAAATATTTTATAACATTAATACACACTTTTCACACATATTATTACATAAAAATACACTATAAAATATTATATATTATTAAAAATTCGATATTTTTGCTATCTATATTTTATACAGTCGATATTACTTCACTTACCTGAAAAACGATATTTTTGTAGTCGATATTATGTCCAGTCGATATTATGTCCAGTCTATATTTAAAACTCGATATTATGTCCAGTCGATATTTTGGAGTCGATATTTTGTCTGTGCACCTTACTTAGTATATGGTTTTACGTGCCCCTAGGGCCTAACTGTAAATTGTGCTATTTAAAGTATTTCTAAGTGTAACTTGTTATGTGCTTTGGCCTCTGATCTCATAAAGAGTTCAGAGGAGTGTGTTAGTAAATAAATACATATATATTTTATATATATCCTGTGTGGTGTCCTTTCATTTGATATTCAAGGGGTTACATATGGTAAAACAGCTAGCTTTACATGCCCTCAAGAGTCTTTTCGCCTAAGACTGTTCTGTTCACGCTACCTCTAGGATAGCTGGTCTATAAGGTTAACTTTACAACCATCACCATAAGGGTTGTTTGGGCTGGTGCAAAGTGTTCACTAGAATAGTGAACATTGTATACCAGGCCATGGGGGCGTGGCTTGGAGCCGCCGATGGAAGCCGCCTGATTCGCGAGCTCCGCAACTGAGCCCGCAAATATCCTGAGTAAACGGCACCCTATGCCCCCCTGACCCACTCAGAAGGTGTATGAAGGAGTTGGGCACACTCAACACAAATTTGGAGGAGATTGCTGGCCGACGACCCGAGCTCTGACGATCGGGAGCCTGACCGGGGCAGACGGAAGAGTGTAGCCCAAAATGGCGCCCGCCTGAGAGAACTGAAACTCTGCTCAGGACACCGAAACGCACTAATCTTTCTGCAACAATCAGCTGGTGTCGTACTGGAGAGCCGCGAGAGCCGGGACACGTGAACTCTATCGTCAGCGAGGAGGGCGAACAGAGCGGACCCACCCCCTGCACTATCTCGCCACCTCCTGGAGCAGAGGCAGCGCAGGAGATGAGAGGCCCGAGATTGGAAGCACTGAGGCGGAAGGAGAGACGCCTGCCGGGCGACTGTGGGCGTGCGCTCCCGGGGTCCCCGAATGAGGCCCCACAGGATAACAAGATCGCACACGCCCTGGGTCTGAGGTGGGCCCGAAGTACTTACACAGCCTGAGACTCAGCTGCGGATCCCTGAAAAAGTGGGGAATCACTGTGGTGCGCGAACCGGGGAAGACGCCCAAATAGCCCATGCCTCGACCCCCGTGCTTCCTGACGCAGCATTCCATGGCATTTGATGCCCGTGGGAACCCCCCCTGGTGAAAGACATCGGGGAGCAGAGGCGCAACGACGGTAGAGCGGTGCAAGGCCGTGAGGCGCTGGAACGGAGCCCCCGGAACCCTTTGCTGTGGTGCCTGCTGACGACGCCCATGGAACTGATGCGAGAGTAGTTCCATAGAGTAAGCGGAAAGCCCACTGGGGAACCGGAGAGCATCGGCATCTCTGTGGGAGGAAGGTCAGGCTTAATAACCATCGCTCCTTGAGGGTTTGATGGACTGAGACACTGAGTGACTGGCCCCAAGAGAAATAGACCCACGGTTGAGCTGTCAACTAAGGCCAGACCCTGACCCCACTGCGCAGCACCGTGCAAACAGGGGTTGGCAGCTGAACAACGCCCTTTCCCCTTGACACTGAGGCGAGACGCGGAGACACGCAAGAGCCGACCGACCCCCTTAAATATCGGATTGCGGAGTTTGTAGACACCCCACATGCACTGCCCCTACGACACGTTGCCCTGAAGACTAGAGGTGATGGGGACAAACCCAGGAATGGCAGTTTAGCGACCCACAGAGGCCCACACAGGAGAGATATCAGGGGATATCAGGGGACAACTGGGGGAGCTGGCCAACGCTAACAGCGCAACGGGGAGGAGGTCTAGAAAACCCAGGGGACGCAATAGCAAAGCAAAGGCATAAGAATTGGCTGGGGGTGAGTGGACCACCGAATTGACCGCTGAGAGGAGTTTGGACCACCCCCTACCAGAGTGGGATCCTAGCATTCCTGCCGACTGGGCACGAAGTGGAAGAGGATTTGCATCTGCAGTGAAGCAACATGGGGAAGCCAAGAGGCAAAAAAGAAGGGACTTAACAGCAATCAGACACTGAACTCTCGGGTCATGGTGAACAGGAAGAACAGGACCAGCCACGTGACCCTCAACTGCAACAGCTGCTAGACAAAATTCTGGCGGCAATAGTGGACACCAAGGCGACACTGCAGCAGGATATAGCGCAAGTGGCGACAGGCCTCGGGCTCCTGCGGGCGGACCATGGTAAGCTTGTGGACAGAGTGACAGCGGTGGAGAATACGCTCCAGACCACGGAGCTAATGCAAACTGCTCTCAAGTCTGCTGTGTCTGATGTTATGGACCGCGTAAGAGCACTAGAGAAAAGGGCGGAGGAGGCAGAAGGTCACAATCGCCGGAACAATGTCCGCATAGTAGGACTACCGGAGAAACCGGAGGGAGATGATATGGTAAGATACCTGGAGGAATGGCTCAAGACGGTGGTGGCTCCGGAGGGCCTGTCGACCTTCTACACGCTGGAGAGAACTCACAGAGTGCCCGGTAGACCTCTCCAACAAGGGAGACCACCACGACCAGTGGTAGCAAGGCTGTTACACTACCGGGACAGGGACCTCCTGCTCCAGAGAGCGCGCATGAATGGGCCCTACCAGGTGGGAAATAGCAAGGTAAACCTATTCCCGGACTACACATATGAAACACAACGGAGGCGATCCTCCTTTCTAGCTGTCAAGAGCTTTTCCCAGCCAGACTACGAATCATTGTTGATGGCTCAACAAACTTTTATGACACAACGGAAGAGGTCTGTACATGGTTGGAACTATATAGAGCAGGAAAAGACGGCACAGAGCGCCATGCACGTATCACCACAGATTTTCTGCAGCGGAGGAGATCAAGGAGGCCCCGACATCGCCAAGGGTGCCCGAAGGGACCGCTCTGGCAGGAGGCAGAGGCGGAGCGGAGAGATGCGCTAGACGCAGCGATGGCGCTATCAGGCTCACAAGGACACCAATCTCCAGAGCGGACAGACTCGGACAAGGATAAAGAGGGCTCGGAGGATGAACAGTCGGAAGCGGACAGCACGCATCTACTGCCAGTCACGCCAGCCACGGCGTACGGGATGTTAGACGAAAGTTGAGACGGCTGCGAGCCTGTTTGTAGTGCATCACCCTGAACTTACTGGATCTACCACCGCAGGTTTGACAAAGGGTTGGAGGGGAAGGAGATAGTGGGAAATAGCTAAGGGCAGGTGGAAACGAAGGCAGGCGAGACAGAAAGGAAACCGAACCATGGACCTGATACTGATATAGACCCCTGGACATAAACTGTTGAGAATGATTGATCCCATGTTGCTGGGGGGACGGGGGATAACAGAGGGGCTTGATTATGGAGGGCTTAGTTGGACACTGAGAATCAGAGGAGGTGTGGCGGCTACCCGTTGGTGACCAGTCCCCCCATATTTGCCCATAAGGCATGCTCACAGTTTCTGCTGTTGGGCTTAGTAGCTGTTTGACAGAAGTCATAGTTTGGATGGGAACTAGATGGGCGTCACTAGGTCCTGTTCTTGGGGGTGTGGGGATTGGGACAGTTGAGGGGAAGTTGGAGAGGGATTGTCACCGACGCAGAGGCAGAGAAATGTTTCCGATTCCACAGGATACTATGGGAGAATGGCTGATTCATCTGATTTGAGATGTATAACCTGGAATGTGAGGGGGCTTCACACCATGACAAGCCGGCATAGGGTTCATGCCTTTTTGGTTTGCAGGGGGGTGCACGTCGCACTACTCCAAGAAACACACTTAAGAAAAGCTGAAGGGATAGCGCTGCAGCGCAGATGGAGGGGCCAAGTATACAACACTACATACTCCGCATTTGCTAGAGGGACATTGATCTGGATTAGAGCGGGGGTCCCTTTTCAGATGACTAAGCAGATGATTGACCCTGAGGGTAGATATGTAGTCGTTGAGGAAAAGCTTAGAGGCAGGGACATCGCCTTTTGTAGTGTATATGCACCCAATATTGATCAGTTGACCTTTCTAGCGAGGATGTCCGGAGCTCTGGCACATTACCTTGCGAGCCCACTTATGATGGGGGGGGGGACTTTAATTCAGTTGCAGATCTTTCCTTAGATAGATCTCACCCTCCATTGGCAGACTCCCCGATACATCGATTGACAAAAGGTAGACTAGATTGGCGGTGCGCTGGGGACTGATAGACGCTTGGCGTGCGCAGCACCCTGGAGATCGAGACTACTCCTATTTCTCTGGCATGCACGATTTGCACGTAAGGTTAGATGCGGTACTGTGTTCCTCAACAGTAATGCCAGCTATTGTGCCAACTGAATATCTAACCAGAATGATTTCAGATCACAACCCCCTGTTGCTTGCCATGAACTGGATGGCTGGAGGCTCGTGCGTCCCTACATGGAGATTGCGGCCCGAAGCTTTGGATGACCCACTCTTCCATGCTGCACTGGAAGAGGGGATAACACAGTACTTTGCTGAAAATGCTGGCACGACAGCAACGAGGGCGACAGAATGGGATGTCTTTAAGGTGGTGTGACCGGGCGGAAAGTCCGGACTATTAACAGAGACTTCTACACCGAGCCCTGACTAGTGGTCAACCCCCTCATTTTCATCTACCTCCCTTACCTCACAACAGCAACCGGAATCCCGAGGAACGGAGTGGACGACAGGGGATCCCGACTACTGGTGGCCAACAGCAGAGGAAACGGACCCGTGCCCCTTTAAGGAGACAAACACCACAGACGAGACTCCTCCCCTACGTAGCCTTGCGGTGACGTCAAAAGGGGGCCGATACCAGGAAGAGACGGACGCGGATTCCCAGGAGGTTAGGAGCGAAGACGGAGACGGAGAGAGCAGAGATCGGAAGACGGAGGAAGAGAAGGTGAAGCCAGGAGGCCAACGTTCTCACGATTCGCCCCGCCACGCTCCCACGGGAGGAGCGTGGCTACAACAGGTACGGGGCAGAGTGGCGGGCTGGGTGGGACGTCGGGTCCCTACTTATTAGCTTGTACATTCTGTAAAGCCCCTCACCCTTACCCTTGACCCCTTCACGAGCACTGTGTCACGACCTTTTGCCTGCGTTTGCACTAGCACCGAATTCCCTCACTCCCAGCCCTTGATATAAACTGAAGCCAAACCGCGACCTAACTCGTCCCTATCTCTTTCCTTCTCTTCCCGGCTCCTGAACCGGTTGAACGAGCGGAGAAGGACCCACTCCTGAGACAAGCTGGATCCCCACAAGACCGTGTTCGACCCAGCCGCGTTTGCAAGGGAGAGGATCACCAGCAGGAAGAGAAAAAATAACATTAAAATAAAACCCTCTTTGAAAAGCTTATTGAAATCCTCTGACTCTGATTCCCTTGTCACTCCTAAGACAGAGGTTACACGAGTCCTCCATACTTCTCCACCCAACCTGGGACAGGTGGTCATCAGGGGACTCTGCATAGGGAAACATGTGGGGGTGCGAAGAGTGCTCCTAGGCGATTTGAACAAGGCTGACGCTAGGCTACGAGAGATGGAGATAGCGAGGCCTGGCCACCCTGACCTACAGGACGGGCTAGTGAAGCAAAAGAAGCGGTAGCAGTTGAAGTAGAGCGCCAGCGCAGCTTTGACTATATAATTGCCTACACGACGAGGGCCCATGCGGAGGGAGACAAGGCGGGAACATTATTGGTCTGGTTGGCCAACCCCATAAAGAGGAGTTCCTCCATCCCTACTTTGGAGACGGAGGGAGGATGAAAGGTCTACACCCAAAACGAAATTATGCAGTGTTTCAAGCGCTATTATGAGGTACTTTATAAAAGCAAATTAGAGGTCGGGGACCCTGCCATCAATACCTTTCTAGACAAGCTGAATTTGTCGGGACTAGACCAGGAGCAAGCGAAGGATTTGGGTAAAGACATAGAGGTAGAAGAAATTTGTGGTGCCATTAAGCGCATGGCCCGCAACAAAACACCCGGACTAGATGGATTACCCATAGAATTTTGTGGGAAACATGCTGACTTGTTGACGCAGAGTCTCCAAGAAGTCTATAAAGAGGCCAGGGAGTCTGGACAGCTGCCCCAATCAATGCGCGAAGCGCTAGTGATTCCATTGTTGAAACCAGGGAAGGAGAGGGAGATTACGGCCTCCTGTAGACCACTGTCCATGTTAACTACCGATAACAAAATACTGAGTAGCATATTGGCGACCCGATTGCTGCAACACATGACCACGCTGGTCCACGAAGACCAAGCTGGGTTCATACCAACGCGGAACACGACTGCGAACATCAGGAGACTGGTGCAATTATTAGACGACGATCACCCAGAAACACAAAAGCCAATGATATTGTCAGTAGATATCGAGAAAGCTTTTGATAGCTTAGAATGGGGGTACTAATATAAAGTTCTGCGACGTTTTGGCTTAGGAGAGGATTACCTACAATAGATGAAGGTGCTGTATGCATCGGTGGTGGCTAGAGTGAGAATAGGGTCATTGATATCACCACAATACCCAGTAGAACGAGGGACGAGGCAGGGATGCCCGTTATCCCCATTACTGTTTGCTCTGGTGGTGGAGCCCCTCGCAGCCGAGATTCGGACAGGGAAACACTACGGGGGCCTGAACAGCAGAGACGGGCAGCAATACATTTCGCTTTACACGGACGACTTGCTACTCTTCCTTGAAGACGCCGATGCGGCACTGGCGGGGGCGGAAAGCCTACTCTCGAAATTCGGAGAAATTTCGGGCCTGAGGGGAAACTGATCCAAGACATGCCTGTTCCCGGTAAGACAAGGGGAGATTAGGCTGAATGTGAGTCGAGCAGTGAATT
The DNA here is from genome assembly GCF_964263255.1 of Lissotriton vulgaris. Lineage (NCBI taxonomy): Eukaryota > Metazoa > Chordata > Amphibia > Caudata > Salamandridae > Lissotriton > Lissotriton vulgaris. The sequence continues at coordinate 41,061 of NW_028240962.1, forward strand.
GGGAACCCACCTGCTTGAAATATCTTAGCGTACACATCTATCACACGGCGGCGGATATGCTGGAGGGGAATGTGGGTCGTGGCGTGAGGGCACTGAGGGGCAGCTTGGCTTTCTGGGCCACCCTTCCGCTATCGGTGATGGGCCGCATATCCCTCCTAAAAATGGTAGCACTCCCTCGCTTCTTATACTATTTTAGAACGTTGCCGGTGTGGATACCCAACTCCACTTTCAGATTACTGAAATAACTAGTGGTGTCCTTTCTCTGGGGCACAGGCAGGCGTAGAGGCGCACACACGAGGCTCGTACGGCCTAAGGCAGAGGGAGGACTAGCAGTCCCAGACTTTGAGCTATAATATTTAGCAGCTCAACTGCAAATATTCACACAGGAAATAGCTAGAGTATTCTGAGGACTGGGACACAAGAGGGGAGGGGCATCACCGCACCACGTCCTCTCATATATCGCTTTGCAGCAGAAACTAGGAGAAAACGATGAGACTCTGTTGGAATCGCTCCCAACGCAGGGTGGGAGTGCTACACCCTTACGCACCCGAGATACCGCTTGGAATGGTGATGGCATTACCGCACGGCGGAGATTGGTCGCAATTGCAAACCTGGGAAGAAGCAGGACTACAAGTGTTAGGGGATCTGTATGAGGACGGGACTCTACTACCCTTCCAAATTCTCCAAGAGAGATTTGATTTACCAAGAGGAAGTTTCTTGTTACATGCAGCGCTCACTAGAGCGATACAGGCGCATTGGAAAGAGGGACTGCTCGAACCCAAGACGTGGATGGCCTGCCAGTTCGCCATGATGGCAGCAGGAACCTTTAAAGCGGTCACATGCCTGTACTCTAGAATGCTCCATGAGGGCCTGCCACCCCTGGAAGTTCTGAAGGGAAAGTGGGAAACTAATTTAGATAAAGATATCCCTGAGGCAGCCTGGACACAGCTAGTGCGACGAGCCTGGAAGAGCACGAGGAACGCAAGGTTCCAACTAGTGCATTTCTATATCCTCTACAGAGCATACTTAACACCTGGGAAAATCCGGAAATATTTTATGGTAGAGGAGGTGGCATGTCCTAGATGTATGAGAGCTGAGGTGGAATTGGATCATATGCTGTGGTCTTGCCCAGCGATGGGATTTTACTGGAAGGAGGTGGGAGATACCCTGAATGAGGTGACAGAGAGGCGACTGGAGTTTGATATGGCCATTATTGTTTGTTTGTTTCAACTTTATTTCGGCTATCTTTAGCCATAAAAGCAACAAGATAAAAACATTACATAACAAGTAATCCCATGGGCAGGTTAAAATAGTTTAGGGCAGAAACAGATATACAATTTATCCACTTTATGAATTACGCCCTAAAATCTACAATCTACTTACATAAATAAGATAAAAACTAGTCTAAAAAACAGAGCATAAAATGATTTGATCACGTTACCCAACAATTAATGTATACAAAATATAAAAACGGAGGTCATTAAAATCTTAAAATCTAGTCAATTGCACTATAGTCTTAACCCAGCCTTCTTTCTAATCAGGTAAACATTGTATAGAAACCTAGTTATACAGAACACCACCACCTGAGAAGTGTTGGACTTCAATATGCGTTCGGCTTCATTGCATGACCTAACACCCATGTTTCTACATAAGGATCTAATCCAGCGAACCCTGGGAGACGTGCATACCGGGCAGAAGAAGAGTAAGTGAACATCATCCTCTTTCGCCTGCTGTGTACAAAGAGTGCACAAGTCAATTCCCTTGTTTCCCCCCCACCTGGACGTATTTACATTTATCTGCAGGACCCCATATCTAAATTGCAGGAATAGAGGAGCTACGACACCAACCAAGATGGCCGCATAGTCTCCCGGCTCCGCTGACCCCCGTCCTCCGCTCGCTTATCCTGTCGAATATCCTGATCTCCTGCCCCGGATTCGTGTGGGTAAACTAGTCTGCATCCCGATGGTGTGATCGCGGAATTTTTCTGATGTTCTGGTGTGAAGTAACATCGAACATGTTTTGAGGCCTAACCCAGACTGGAAGCCGGGGTCTCGATTTCTGGTCTACCCGGGTCCAAAGTGAACAACAACGGACTGCCGAGGGTGGTTGGGTCCGGTCCCTGGAACTTTCGAAAATTTCTCTGAACTACTTTGCAACCATCTGCTGCCTGGTGCTGTACCTGAGGTGAGGCGACGGGTGGTGCGCGGTGCTGCGTCGCGGGGGGCCCCGGCCCGGAGGCCCGGCACTAGCACCGCTGGTGCCCCGGGGTAGGGGTCCCGCCGCGAGTTGCTGCATGTTGCTGGCCCGTCCCTCACGGCCTGTTTCTGCTCCGGCGTATCCTGCCCCAGAGAGGGAGCCTCTCCGTGGGGATCGTTATGCCTGCGGCCGAATGGAACCCGGCGGAACGGACTCAATGTGGCCCTTCCTTGCGGATGGTAATGGCGGAACTTGCGGCGCTTCACGCAATGGTGAGGGCCCAGGTCAATCATTGGCTGTTGGCAACAGATGGAATCATAGGACCGGGAACGAGCCCTGACTTGCTCTTTGAGACCCGGCAGCCGACTTGCCCCCTGTTGGAAGCCTCACTGGTGTGTTTGGACCCGGTGCTGGAAGCGGTGCCTGCCCCCGAAGAAACGGAATTCATCGTGTGTGCTGAGATTAGTGACTCTCTTAAGTTCTCGGAAACATCGGTCCTACAGTTATCGGAGCATTTCACTGCTTCCCCCAACCTGGACACTGTTGGCCCACATTTTGATCTGTGTCAGAACGAGTCGCACCCCCTCCCCAATCGGTCTCCCAATATGGCGGATGGAACGATGCTTGGCTTCGGGGACGGGGAGGGACATCGTTGGTGCAAGCTGTGTGCGTTGGGACCTGCTATTCCTCTCCTCATTGCTGACTCAAACTCCGGCTGCTTCTGTGTGAACTTTGACTTTTCGGGGATGTGGCTTTTCTTATCCGAGGGACACGGCAACTTTGTTAGTCGGGGCCAAGGCTGAGATTGTGGGTTGAATTGTTTACGATGGATCTATTGGTAACAGGACTGCTTCATCAACAGACGGATTCCGGGGCGGGGGGTTTGTGGTTCTCCTCGGGGTATTTTTGTATGGTGGACAACTTTACTTGTGTTGGCTTAGGGGGGCCCCTTCGATAGGGCGGGGGGGGGAGACCGGGAGCGCATAGACTATCGCCCTCCTCCGCTTCCCCGTTAGGTGGGGTTTCCTTTCTTTCTCTTTTTTCTCTTCTTCTTCTATATTTCGGGTTTGGTTCTTGGGCGACAGGCACACTGCTGAGGGGGGGGGCCGTAGTCATCTGCAGGGGTGCAGGGGTGCAGGGTGGGGGGGTGGGGGAGGGGATCTTTCGTTTTTATTTTTGTTTCTATGGCCTTTTTTCTCTTCTATTATCTTTCTTTGTCTTTTTCTTTTCTGGGTCAGTGCTGTGGGTTTCCTTTGGTATCAATCCCTGCTTTTTCATCTGTGCCTCAATTTTCGTGGTGTTTTTTGGGTCTTAGGGCAGGTAACTGCAGGCGCAAATTGACCGTAATATTCCTTCACATCCTGACCTCTTGTTTCAGCGCCATTGCTTTGATCGATTACTGTTTATTGTCGATACGTTTACTATTCTGCCTGCCATTTTCGCTGCTGGGAAATTATTCGGCACCTGATCCTTCCATCTTATATTATAAAATGAAAACCTTTTATATCCTGTTTTTCTAATTGTGCTGTTCAGTGGCCAAGAGTACGCTAGCATGGAGATTCTGCCCCCCGAGGTGCTGCATGTGATTAAAATCGCTCTCTGTTAATCTAACTGCTTAGCGGCAAGGCCCCGGGGTTGTAGGCCCATGCTTGTATTTGGTTTAAATGTCAATAAAGCTTTTCAAAAAATAAATAAATAAATTGCAGGAATAAAGTTTTTGCTAATGGTGGTCCTATCTTTTCCATAAAGGGTTCAAAGGAAACAACATCCTTAAAGGTTAGGAACTTCTGGGTTAATGGACCAGTCGATGAACTGTGTAGTGATGTATTATTGATGTAAGACCAAAAAGCAGACTTTAAAGGCTTTTTACAAGAAGGTGTCAGGCTCAAGGGCTCTTCCCAGTAATGGGATAACCCTAGCCTATTTGCCCAGAATGAAATGTGTTTTAACCAGGCAATGTTCTTGTGTCCATCAATCTGCATAATTTCTATCAGACCACTTCTATAATTAATCAGCTTTGGGGTAGTCCATATCCTAACCCAATACAACAAAGGCCTTAAAGTAGCTTGGTGATCTGTACGTTTGATAGAAACATCCAGAAACACAGGTACTAGGGGAGTTCTTGACGGTATTTTAAGCAATCTCCGCATAAAATTATTTCATCCCGCTCAAAATTCTTTTTACAGGATGTCCCCCAAATCTCCGCCCCATAAGGTCCAGCTGATTGGGCCTTTGCTTTAAATACTTCCAATGCTGGTGTGATAGCCTTAGATTGGCTACCACCATGTACTTTTAGGACAGGCATCGAATTTTGGCGAAAAGCTATCCTGCTCTTTTTTAGATGCCCCTTCCTAGATAACTTGCTATCCAGCATAATTCCCAAATAATTAAAACTCCCCACATATTCCAGTTTTTGGTTATTGAAGGCCAGATTTTTCTTAAAAGATTTTTGAGGGTTTATGGACATGTATTTGGTTTTTGCTGAATTAATTTCTAGTCCCTTTTCCATGCAGTAACTATAGAAGGAGTTCACCAGATTTTGGAGTCCCTTTGGGGTCTGTGAAATGAGGATGGTGTCATCAGCAAATAGTAATGCTGAGATCGCTTCGCCCCAAGTTTTGGAGAATCATGATCACAATTCCCCAAATAAATTGGTATATCATTAACATACAGCGAGAAGAGCGTAGGTGCCAACACACAGCCTTGGCGTACGCCCCGTCTCACCGGTATGGCATTTGTTGCCTCCCCTCCCTTCCCCCATCTTACTTTGGCGTAATTTCCTGTATGAAGTCTGATTAGTTCTACAAGTAATTTGCCTGGAACCCCCATGTTTTTTAATGTTTCCCATGAAAGGGTGCGAGGGACGAGGTCGAAGGCAGCTCTCAAATCCATAAAAGCAACATACAGACTGCCCTTCCTTATATTGATGTATTTCCAGCAAATACATGTAAACCTAAATACTTGGTCTATAGTACTGGTTTTTATTCTGAACCCTGCCTGATATTTAGACAGTACCTGGGTTTCTTCCATCCATTCTAAGAGTCTATTTAAAATGTGTCTGGCAAACACTTTTTGTATAAGATCAATTAAACTAATTGGGCGATAATTCGCTGGGTCATAACGATCCCCCTTTTTAAAAATTGTTACGATTTCTGCCCCTTTCCAAGTCTCAGGAATCGGCGTGCCTGCTACTATGGAATTACATAAAAAGTTTATGTATGGACCCCAGACTTCTATGTCGTGTTTTAATAAATCACCAGGAATCTTGTCAGATCCTGGGGCTTTCCCTGCTTTAATGGCCTGTATCGCCTGAGCAGTCTCCTCTAAACTAAAGTATAAATTAGCTGGCCTTGGTGCTATTACAATCTCTTGTTCTACTATGCACGAACCCTCCTCATTTTGCGAATATACCTTACAAAAATGATCACTCCACATCTTTTCATCTAAGTAGAGATCCTTAGAGGTTCTACCGGTCTTATTCCTCTTGGATATTAGACTCCAAAAGGTGCATTGGTCCCTCATTTTAGCTTCTGTGAGTAAATCATCCCAGATTTCCTCATCCCATGCTTTTTTTGATTGAAAAATAATTTTTTTATAAGCATGTCTACTATCTTTTATTCCCTTTGAATTCTTGGTCTTTACTGCCTGAAACAAGAGAGTCTTAGCTAAACGACACTCTTTATTATACCAGGATTACCTCATTCTAATTACTAATGTTAGGACTTTCATCCTTCTCATAGATTTTACTCAAGAGAGGTGTTACAGCGTCAACCAATTAATAGTGCATATCTAATACACCATGGTCACCTAATGGGAGATCCTGATAAATTGCAACGTTGTCTGCAAAAGTATTGTAGATTCTTATCATAGTAGCTTACTTGGCTAAAATATACGGCCATTTTAAAGCTCGCCCATTATTGCTTATCTGAAGTTCACCATCGTTCCCATTAGACGCTGCTTCTTCTGCTATATTAGTTATAAAGGGCTGAGGTTCTAAAATTAATTGTAACAGCAAGTGATCACTCTCCGTCCTGGGATCAACTTTGAAATCAACAATTAAATACCACAGACTTATGGAGACCAATATAAAATCTATATGAGATTTGGAGTTTCCTCTACAAAATGTAGGAGCCGATGGTCTATCTGACTGGAAACAACCATTGCATGCCCTTAGGTCATGTCCTGCAGTTAATTGTAAAATTTGGGTTGCCGCAACCGTACATTTTACCTCCCCAGTACTATCTAGGGCAGGGATATTATTAGCCTTATCCTGCTCATCAAATAAACCATCCAGGCCCAATAAAGGCTCATATTTGCAATTAAAGTCCCCACCTATAATTATTTGCAAATTAGAGCCTAATGTATCAAGCTAAGAATCAAGTTGATCTATCAACCTAGATTCCTTATTTAATGGGCTTGGCCTGTTGTATACGTTTATTAAATACACAGCCTCTTTCTCTCTGGTCACTATTTTTACGCCCAAAAGTTCTTGGGATGGAATAGAGAGTGAAATAACTTCAATTTCCAAGGTGATTCTTGTCCAAATCACCAAGCCCCCAGAGGCCCTTCCTCTTACAGACGGAATAGCTTCACAGCAGAAGGTTTTATATCCTAGCCTATGTGGAGTGCCCAAGAACCAGGTCTCCTGTAAGAGTATTATATCATATTTGTCAAGGTAATTAGACCAGATGTTATCCTGGAGATTCCTGGTTAAACCTGCTATATTCCAGGACATCAATTTAACTTCCAAATGTCTGCTTAGTTTTAATGGTAATTGATCAGCTTGACCAACTTGGGTAGTTGTACTCCCTGTACCAATAAATATATTGCCTGCTCCCATTTTTGGGTTTTTACTATTACTAGATGTTGGTGCGTCATCATTACTATTACTGGTTCTTAATGTACCATCCCCACAGCCTTTTATCAATCCTACCCAGGTATTTTAGCGCCTGCATTATGGCAGGAGTATGTGTCTCTCCACTGCAGTCGGACTCCATGTTTACTTTAATAGGGGGGGTTGTAGGTGTATTTAATTTGGTTAGTCAGTCTACCTCCTCTAGAGTATTGAAACGGTCAAATCTGTTCTCCAAGGGGATAAAGAAGGACTGATGTATTGGGATCCTTTTGTGCCTTGGTTTATAGAAGTAACCCAGGGGAAGTACGTTAATAAGTGTATTTTCACCCTGAGGCTCTTCCATAGATTCCAAGACCCTCCTAGCTTGCTGGGGGCGCCTAAAGTTGATGACCACACAGTCTCCTCTGATGTTCTTATATGGCCATTAGTATACTGCACTGGTTCCCCCACACATCCAAGAATAAGATTATGAGTAAGTTTATAGATATGGGACTTATATTGGCAAAGCGAGGAATTACATAACATTGGAAAGCAACAGTGGGTCCTACCAGTAAAAGATGGAAGAGTGAATTACTAAAATGGGCCACCAGCGAAAGCACGCTGCGATATCAGTTGGCGCGCAGGCGAAACGATGATAAGGCGCTGGAGGCGGCGGCTGCATGGGAGGCACTAGTGCAGGCACTACTGGAATACGAACCGCATGACGATGGAGAGGGGCAGCTCACTGCTGGGGCGACAGTCCCCGAACAGGACGGGTACATCACATAGCGCAACACATAGCCACTCCTGGAAATGTATGTTAAATGAATGCAGGTACTACTGTCTGCGTTGGTGATGGGAAACAAGGGAGGGGGGAGGGAAGTTACAATTTTTTCATTAAAACAAGGGCAGGGGCTAAGTTATAAAGGGTTCGGTTTCATCCGAGGTGCTGATTTTGAAGAACTAATATAGCATCATACCATGTCATGTATAACAGATGGGGGGTTTTGATTGATCCTTTGTGGATATGATGATAAACACTAAGTAAGGATTTATGTATGTTTGTACAAAAAAACAATAAATTACGTTTTCAAAAAAAAAAAAATTATGTAACAGGCCAACTTCTCTCACAACCCAAGAGGTTTCCTCATATGACTCTAAAATAAGGAAAGCAACGGATCTTCTGGATTTGCCATTGCCTACTGCAGAGCTTAAATCTAACATTTTATTGGAGGTGCTTCATTCCCCTTCTTCTGTTTTGGAACCTCTGCTTCCTTTTAATGAGATTTTGAACGAGACAATCTTGGAGGTGTGACAGAAGCCAATGACTGCCTTTGCTGTGTCCAGATCGGTGGCAAAGAGGTTTAAGTTGGCCCCTGGAGAACCTGCTTTCTTTTCGACACACCCGTCTCCTGAGAGTTTAGTTGTCCAGGCCTCATACTCCTCTAAACAGTCTGCATGCTCTTTCCATTCACGTCTGCAGATATAGAATCTAAAAGGATGGAGCAATTGGCAACAAAAGTGTTTTCTTCTGCCAGTATGGCTCTGAAATCAACAAATGCGACATGCCGGCTGGGTCACTATATCCATGCTCTGATGGAGTCAGCAAGGTAGGTGCTCCCTAAGCTTCCAGAGGATGTTCAGGGCCATTTCGCGGAAGTACCATCTGATACCCAAGCAGCGGCCAATCAGGTCATTCAATCAGGACTTGATACTGCTGACTCTGTCCCAGAGTAATGGGTTCCTCGCTTGCAACCAGGAGACATGCTTGGCTAAGGGGTGTCTGGATTTTTCACTGGATGTACAGGCCACCCTATTGGACTTGCCTTTTGACGGCTCTTGTCTTTTTGGTGCCAATGCGGACTCGGCGCTACAGCGCTTTAAAGATAGTAGATCCACAGCGAGATCGTTGGGTCTCCAGTCCCAGCCCAGAGGTTTTGGGTACTGCAGATTTTGTGGTTTTGGCAGGACTTCATCCTTTCAAGCCAAACAACAGCAGCACTCATAACAGCAGCAATATGCGATCCCTCTGTATAGGTCATACAGAAGAAAAGGTAGAGGTTGTTTGCGAGGCACAGCTCGGCAGCAAGTCTCCTCCTCCTTCTCTTCTCCTGTCCCTCCAACTGGTACCGCAGGGAAGAGCTCTAGCTCCTCTATCCTAGAGCATGTTGGTCCCGGGTAGGACGGGTGTCCCATTTTCTATGAAATTGGAGGTCTGATACTTTAGATCTCTGGGTGGTGGATCCTGTGGAAAATGGGCATGCCTTTCTCTTCTGGGAGCTTCCTCCTCCTTTCCCCCTTGCCAGGGTTGGTGCTCAGAGGAGCACCTGTTGCTACTACAACAGGTGGATCTATTTTTACTGCAGAAAGGTTCTGGAACAGGAAAAGGGTCAGGTTTGCTACTCCTGGTACTTCCTGATTCCCAAAAACGACGGCCAGTTGAGGCCGATCCTAGACCACAAGATCTTGAATTGTTACCTGAATCAGGAAAAGTTCAAGATGTTCACCCTAACTCAGGTTCTTCTGGAGTTACAGCAGGAAGATTGGATGGTGTCGATCGATTTGCAGGATGCGTATTTTCACATTCCCATCCTGAAGTCACATCGGAAGTATCTCTGTTTTACGGTGGGTTCCCAACACTACCAGTTTGCGGTCCTCCTGTTCAGTCTTACTTCAGCACCTCAGGTTTACACAAAGGTGATGGCGGTGGTAGCAGCATGTCTCAGATAGTCGGGATTCCTGTTTTCCACTATCTGGATGACTGGCTGAGCAAAGCAAAGTCACCAGAGATGGTGCTGCATCATTTGCAAAGGACAACGTGTCTGTAGTTCTACTTGGGTTTTTCAATAAACATACCCAAATCTCTCCTGGTGCCCTCTCAGCGCATCCTGTACATTGGGGGAGTATTGGACACTACTGTGAGTTGTGCCTTCCCACCTCCGCAGTGGATTCAAGACATCCAGACTATGATTCCACTTTTTCACAATGGAGTGGTTGTTCCAGTCCTAAAGGTCTTATGCCTGCTCGGTCTGTTCGCCTACTGCATACTGTTGGTCAACCATGCACGCTGGCACATGAGAGCCCTCCAGTGGTACCTCCGCAGGTAGTGCTTTCAATACAACAGAGATCTCATGGACATGGAGCTTTTATGGTGGAGTGTGTCGGACAACCTGTCTCAAGGGACGCTGTTTCAACCTCCTCCACCGCTATCCACAGTGATAACAGATGACTCCACTTTAGTGTGGGGAGCTGATCTGGAGGTCAAAGGCCTTTGTTCTCCAGAGGAAAGATTGTTTCACATCAATCTTCTGGAATAGCGGGCGATACGTTTGTCTCTCAAAGCCTTTCTTCCTTCCCTTCACGGTCAATCGATTCAGGTCCTGACGGACAACACTACTGCGATGAGGTACATCAACAAATACGGAGGCGTGGGGTTGTATCGCCATTGTAGAATGGCTCTGCTACTCTTGTCCTGGGCTCAGGACCATCAGGTTTTCGTGACTGTGAATCATCTGGCTGGAGTGCTGTATGTGGTTGCGGACAGTCTCAGTCGGCAGTACTTGTCTGATCTCGAGTGGCATCTCCATCCGGACGAAGTCAGTCATATTTTCAGGATGTGGGGGTTTTGTTGGTTGGACCTTTTTGCCACTCAGGGGAACACCTGTCATTCTGCAGACTCCAATATCTATTGTGGGGAGCATTGGGGGACACGTTTCAATTAAATTGGGGCTCACAGCATCTATACACATTTCCTTCCATATCCTTGATTCCTCGAGTTCTAAGGAAGATTTGCCAAGACCTGCTCCAAATCATATTGATCACCCTGGATTGACGAAGACGAGTGTGGTACACAGACCTAAGTTACCTCTCATCGCACCTTCAGCTCCTTCTCCCTCTCAGGCAGACCTCCTCTCGCAGTGGCAAGATCTACACCCCCCCACCTTCATGCCTGGAGATTGAACAAGGAAACCTGAGCTCTTTCTCTCCTCACTTGACGTGGTGGATGTTATTTTATCGTCCAGAAGACACTCCACCAAATCGGTCTACTCTGGTAGGTGGACCAAGTTTGTTAAGTGATATGGAGACAGTTTGATTGATCCCTTGCGAGCCTATTTACCTGATATTCTGAGTTTCTCTCTTTCCCTAGCACAACAGGGTTGTGCAGTAGCTATGGTTAAAGGCTACTTGTCTGCCTTTTTGGCTTTTCTCTCTTTACCAGACCAACCCTTCTTATTTAAATCTCCTATAGGTATGAGTGTCATTAAGGGTCTCACCAATAGGTTGCCTCCCACTTCCTTTATCATGCCTCAGTGGGATTTGAATGTGGTTCTCGCTTTCTTGATGGGGGTCTCCCTTTGAACCCTTGAGATTCATAGCTTTTAAGACAATATTTCTGATTGCAATCACTTCTGCTAGGAGAGTGAGTGAGTTGCAGGCTCTTAGCTCCAAGCTTCAATTCACCTCATTTCTTGTGGATAAGATGGTTCTTAGGACCAGAGCTTATTTTCTCCTTAAGGTGGTCACTCCCTTCCACCTAGGGCAATCAATCACTTTACCCACATTCTATCCTCCCCTTCAACGGAGGAGGAGAGACTTCACTGCCTGCTCCCTAAGAGGTTGGTCAGCTTCTACCTGGACTGGACTTAGGACTTCAGGTTGGATGACCAACTCTTCAACGGATATGTGGGCAAGATGAAGGGCAAGGATGTCCACAAAAGTACGCTGTCCAGGTGGGTCATCCTCTGTATCAAGATCTGCTACGCCTTGGCCAAGAAGGCAGATACTGTATCCACCAGAAAAAGCGTTACTGAAGGTAAGTAACTTGTTCTCCATACGTCTTGAGGAGGCTATCAGTTTCACTAAGAAAGTTACAGAATATTGACTATTAAATGGTTCAGATTGAACGTGTCACTGACATAATTAGATTAGCTTTTCAAGCATCAATATAGGTAACAGATCAACAGTCAAGTCAAACCACAACTATTGAAGAGACAATGCACATCTTTTATTTGACCTGGTTAGTATCTGTAAGGGCATTTATGTGAGCGTCAACATAGTTTGGTTAGTTGTGCAATGTAGTCCTTAATTTAAAAACCAGATACAAATATAAAAGTCCCAGCCCAGTTTCTGACCGCTAGACACACTACCTCAGTCACACGTTGTGGGAAAGTAGGAATCGTCCTAATCTATCTAATGCTTGGAATGACTATAATATTGTCTCCCAAATCCCGTCTCCTCAGACTCTTTTGTTTTCCACACTTTGGGCCATTCCCTAACACCCTACCTACTCAATTAGTTCTCTCCGCCAACCCCACAAGTGAGGTCCACCCTGGGTTTTCCAGCTCATGCCTAGATAACCAGCAAGTTTTAAAGCACAATCTATGAAAGTAGACATCTGAAAAAGAGACTATTAGTTATAGATTCCTTACCTTAGAATTACCCCCAGGCGTCAGACTGAATTCGGAGAATATTTTTCGTAGCAGTACCCCTGCGCATTGGTAGGTGGTGTCGGTTGACTCCGCATTCGTCGTTGGCATTGTGATCGCCGGGATGACGTCACGGTATCTACTTAGACGCTGCACTCGCGAGCAGACGTCAGTTCTTTCTTTTTCCGTGCCAGCCAGCGCAGATCCGGACAGAGCTGTACCCTTAGTCACTTTTTGACTAACTATTTTTCGACTTTTGTCTACCTCTTTTCAAGTTGTTTTGACTCCTGGTGTCACATCGGACTGGCTTAATGGCTTGTGACTCCTGTCACAAATTGATGTCGGTTACGGACCCGCACCTCCTATGCCTCTGGTGTCTGGAGCGCAATCACAACCCGAAGTCGTGCTCCAAATGTTGGGCCATGAACCCAAAGTCTATGTGGAAGCAGTCCCAAAAGCTTCTGGAGACCCGGCAGTCCGCTCTGCGCTGCTCGAAGTCCCGGTCGAAAGGGATGTCCCGGGACCGGTAGCAGAGCCATTACTAGTCTCCTTGTAAGTCGAAGCACAATAAGAAGGCGAAGAAGCACCGTCGCTCTCTGCGTTCTTACCATCCGTCGGCTGGCGCGACACGGGATGCGGATGGTGTTCATCCTGCTGCTCCACCTGAGGAGTCTGCTGGGTCGGGTCTGAGCTTCCCTCCTTTTCTGCAACCCGGAGCGTTCCCTGCACAACTTCGTAGTTTTTACGAAGCCCTTCATTCGATTTTTGGGCAGCCCGAATATGCCAGCAGGCGCGCCTTTGGGCCCTGCGGACTCGGCTGGGGGTTCTAGGCCTTTGAACCCGGGGGTTGTGGTACCACAGGGCCCCCAGGGATCCAAGCCTGGAACCGGATCAGTGCCGGTCGACCTTATGACACCTGTGTCCCTAGCCAGTGTCGACCCCAGCCTCCACCCTGACCTGGACACGGAGCCAGACTGACGTCTGACGTTGACCGACGCCGGATCCGACGCTGACTGGTGCTTTTGTACCACTGTTCTATCCTGGTGTTCCCTATTGCCCTGAGTGGCAGCCATATGAGGGTGAGGAGGACTGGGAGGGGTCTGTTGGCCCTCTAGCAGACCAGTTGAGTGAACCTGACTGGAGGTGGGTGATGCCAGTGGTCTGGATACCTCACCAGACCTTGGTATGCTTTCTCCCCCTACCATGGCTACAGAGGAGATGGCATCATACATAGTGGTGTTGCATACGGCGGCTGAGGCCTTGAGCCTTGAACTTACTACGGTGGTGGTCAGGACCAACCTCCTGACCGAGGTGCTTCAACCGGCAGTGGCCTTTATTCTGAGCCCCTGCTGCCATTCATTGAGGCCCTCACTGACATTCTTCTGCGCACCTGGTCCAAGCCCAGCACAAGGGCTGCTGTGGATAGGATGATTGCCCGACGCCACCGCCTGGCCCCAGGCGACCAGATTTTCCTCTCCCAACACCCTACCCATGAGAGCTTGGTGGTCCAAGCCTCTACTTCTAAGAGTGGGTTCCCTTCTGCCTCCCAGATAGGGAATCCAAAAAAGCTGGATCATCTTGGGAAGATGTTTTCTTCCACTAGCTTGGGACTGCGGTCGATGAACACTGCATGTCTTTTGGGCCATTATATCCTCTGTGTGGGACACTGTTGTGCTGGTGCTGCCACAGTGTCCGGAGGAGGCCCGGGCCACTCTCTCCCTGGCAGTTGCTGAGGGCAGAGATGAGTAAAGTAAACCATTAGGTTGGGGCTGGACACCGCCAACTTGCTAAGCAGAACTATGTCAATTGAGGTAGCCCTGAGACGCTACGCCTAACCGAGGTCCACTGGCTTTTCCAATCAACTCTTTAGGACATGCCCTTTGATGACCGTCGCTTTTTTGGCGACAAAGTGGACAACACGCTCGAGCGGTTTAAGGATTCTAGGGCTCCGGCCAGATCTTTGGGCCTCGCTACCACCTCTCGCCCAGCGCAGACTGCTTTTCGCCCCTTTCCTTGACTACGGAAGGGGTGACCCACCACCTTCTGCCCAGAGCCACAGGCCTGCGCAAACTGTTCAGCCTCTGTGCGGCTGAGGACGTGGGACCCAGCGTTGTGGGTCAGGGGGGCCAGCGGGCGGGCCAGTCCACCAGAGTCTCATCTGCAGCAGTCTCCAAGCCTTCCTAGTCCGACCCTCCAAGGCCACCAGTTGCCAATGGGCAGCAGGATTCGCCATCACCTCCCCACTGGCAGTACATCACATCGGACAGGTGTGTTTTGCAGATAGTCCGAAGGGGCTACTCCCTCCCCTCCGAGACTACTCCTCCATCCATGACACCTACATTCCATCGCATGTCGGAGGATTACTTGGCCCTTCTCCACCAGGAGCTTACGGCTCTCTTTGCCAAGGGAGCCATCAAACGCATCCCTGTGCCAGAAGTAGGTTGTGGTTGCTACTCCCACTACTTTCTGGTACCCAAGAAGGACAAAGGCCTGTGTCCTATCTTAGATCTCAGAGACGTCAACCGCTTCCTCCGAAAGGAGAAGTTCAAGATGTTGACATTGAGTTGAGTCTGCTCTCGACCCTGGAAAATGGATGGTAGCGACATCCCCGTCCTGCCAGCCCACAGACGTTACCTACAGTTCATGGTAGCCCACGAGCACTTTCCGTTTACCATGCTCCCCTTTGGCCTTACCAGCGTCCCTCGGGTGTTCACAAAAGTGATTGCGGTGGTTGCATCAGATCAGGGTTTCCAGTCTTCCCCTAACTCGACGACTGGCTGTTGAAGGTGGGCTTGCCCCAGACTGTTATCTCCCACCTCCAGACTACGGCAGACCTGCATTCGCTGGGTTTCACTTTCAATGTGCCGAAGTCACACCAGATTCTCTCACAGAAGCTCCGTTTCATCGGAGCTGTTCTGAACACAGTGCAGTTTCGGGCCTATCCTCCTGAGCATCGAGTCCGGCATATTCGGGCTATGATACCGATGTTTCAGCCTCTAACCCGAATTTCGGTGAGAATGACCCTGATTCTGCTGGGCCTCATGGCCTTCTGCATCCTGCTGGTGGATCATGCCAGGTGGCATATGCGGGCTCTGCAGTGGGACCTGAATTACCAGTGGGCGCAGCATCAGGGGAATCGTTCCGATTTTGTCCAGATATCGGAGGGCACTGCACATTAATTGCAGTGATGGCTAACGAACCAGGATTGGGTCAACTGCAGATCCCTCTCCCTTCCCCAGCCAGAGTTCACAGTGGTGACGGATGCATCACTTCTGGGGTGGGGTGGCCACATGGGAGAGGTGGAAAACAGAGGCCTCTGGTCTCAGGTGGAATCCGGGCTCCAGATCAACCTCCTGGAGCTTCAGGTGATTTGTCTTGCACTGAAGGCATTCCTTTCCTCTGTCCTGGGAAGAGTAGTGCAGGTGTTCACAGACAACACCACCGCCATGTGGTACTGCAAGAAACAGGGTGGACCCTATGTCAAGAAGCTCTCCACCTTTGGACATGGCTGGTAACATCAGGGCATATCTCTGGTGGTTCAACACCTGGCAGGTTCACTGAACGCCAGGGCGGACAATCTCAGCTGCAGGTGCATGATGGATCCCAAATGGCGTCTTCACTCGGAGGTGGTGCAAGGTCTCTTTCAGCAGTGGGGAGAGCCTTGGTTAAATCTACTCGCCACCGAAGAGAATTCGCAATGTCAGCAGTTCTGCATGTTGAAATTTCCAAGGCAGCGCTTGCTCGGCGACGTTTTTTGTCACGAGTGGAGTTGCAGTCTTCTAGAAACTTTTCCGCCCATACCACTTCTGCCCAGAGTGCTGAAGAAGATCAAGCGCTCTTACACATGGCCATCGATCTTACGATCAGACTGCCTCTTCGTGAGAATCTTCTGTCGCAGCAACAGTGGACTGTCCTCCACCTGAACCTGTCCAACCTGCACCTCCTTGCGTGGAGATTGAGAGGTGACAGTTGACAGCTTTCGACCTTCCTCCCTAAGTCTGTAATGTTATCTTGGTAGCCAGGCGTCCCTTCACTAATACAGTATACACCTGTAGATGGAACAAATTTGTGGAATGGTGCACAGCAAAGACTGTGGATCCCCTTTCTGAGGTTCTTTTTGTCCTCCTTTCTTTGGCTCAGCAGGGCTCTGCTCTGGGCACCATTAAGGGCTATCGATCAGTCATTTCAGCCTTTCTTCGGCTTCCTAATCAGCCTTCTATTTTCAAGTCCTCTATTTTAAATAGATTTCTTAAGGTCATTACTCACCCCTTTCCTCCTATTCCTTTCGTAATGCCCCAGTGGGACTTGAACCTGGTCTTGACTTACCTTATGTGCGCTTCTTTCAAGCCACTACATAATTGTCCTCTCATACTCTTAACCTTAAAAAACTGCTTTTCTGGTTGCCATCACCTCTGCTCGCAGGGTGAGTGAGCTTCAGGCTCTGTCTTCTAAGCCTCCTTACCTTGCTGTTCATCCGGACAAGGTTGTCCTTAGAACTAGAACTTCTTTTCTCCCCAAAGTGGTTACCTCTTTCCACATTGGACAGACCGTCACTTTGCCCACGTTCTTCCAGCCCCTGCATCCTTCAAAGGAGGAAGAGAGGCTCCACCATCTGGATCCAAAACGTGCACTATCTTTCTATCTGGATTGCATGAAACAATTCCGGGTGGATGACCAGCTCTTTGTTGGCTATGTGGGAGCCAAGAAAGGTCGGGCCGTGCAAAAATGGACCATCTCTCGGCGGGTCATTCTTTGCATCAAAATTAGTTATTCCTTGGCAAAGAAGAAACCTCCAGTAGGACTGAGCGCCCATTCCACCAGGGCGACGGCAGCCACCACTGCTTTGGGACGTGGGGTCCCCCTCAGTGACATCTGCCAGTCAGCCAAGTGGGGATCCCTGCACACGTTCAGAAAACACTACTAACTGGACAGCCAAGTCTGGAGAGAAGTCTTCTTTGGCCGTTCAGTTCTCCAGGACTTTCTGGTGTGAACTTCGTTTGCAGACCCACATCCGGGCTTTGTATTGCTGGGCTATCTATTCTAAGGTAAGGAATCTATAACTAATAGTCTCTTTCAGATGAACAAGTTATTTACCTTTGGTAACAATATATCTGTAAGAGACATATATTAGTAATAGACTCCTTACCGTCCCACCCATCCTCCCCGTTCTGCGAACTGACTTCTAGGGTAAAGGACTTCCCTTCACGGCACTAGTTTTGTGCACCAGAGGTCAGTGTCTTGCATGGCTCTGCGCTTCTGGCAAGAATGTTGTGTAAAGAACTGACGTCAGCGCGCCAGGGCAGTGTCTGAGTAGATACCGTGATGTCATCCCAGCGATCATGACGCCGAACGCGGAGTTGACCGATGCCACCTGCCGATGCGCAGGGGTACTGCTTTGAAAAAAATTCTTCGGATCCAGTCTGACCCCTGGGGGTAATTCTAAGGCAAGGAATCTATAACTAATATATGTCTCTTACAGATATATCGTTACCGAAGGTAACTTGTTCGTCACAGCATGTGCCTTAGTGCTTGAGAAATTGCCTATTAATTAGAATCTGGCGTTTTTGGTTGTGTGAGAACTGTGCGTTAAGATGTTGTTCCAATCCCAAATCCTCAATAATGCCCCTCTGTCCTCAGCCCAGCCATCATGCAGATTGTGTAGTCTTGCCCTATATAATAGTGTGACTGCCCGATTTTGAGCGTTAATTGTGCACGTCTTAAACAACAGTTAATTGGGGGCTCCATTGGGACACTCTTACACCATCCAAGTATTGCAGCTAATAAAGCCCTATGCAATAGAAAATGACCTTCCGGGATCTTATATCTGTCCATCAACTCACGAACTTTATCAGTGTACCGTCCTGGTACAGCTGTCCTATATCAGTATGCTCTTTTGCTCCCCACTCTCCTAAACCAGTCCACTCCAATTGCCCTCATACGGTAATACCATTTGAAAAGTTTTCAGTAATTCATGTATGTATTGCAAATGTGTGGGCCTCCCTTGAAGAGCTCTGGCCCAGAGTTAACGTACGGTTCTAACTGGGTCCCTTTGCTTTGGAAGGGCGCTCTACGAAAGGGATTAAGAAGAAATCTCACAAGTGTGTCCTGAACAGGCACATACATGATGCCCACAGTCGTACCATCTTCATACTAGATCTGTGACTGCCATACCCTCCTCGTCCAATGACAAGCTGACTTTAGTCAGTGCGACCACCAGCTTAAATTAATTAATAATCCATCTATCTCCTAAAATCATTTTTGGGGAATCTGTATGGGTAGTTTAGCTGAAAAAATATAGGTTTGTCTCTGGGAGGATTGCTTTAGTCTGCAGCCTAAAGACACAGGGGCTTCCCTTCCTAGAGTCTGTATTCCTTCACCAAATTCTTTCTAATCTTTACTTTCTCGCTTATGTTTTGTTCAAGTGAGATGGAGACCCCGGGGCATCTAGGGGCGTGGTGGTCACAGGTGGCATCACTAGGGTCATGTTTGACCTATTGGCTTGATTGTGGTGGGTGTGAGAAGTTGGCCTGATATTCAGTGTTCACTATTCTAGTGATCACTATGTATCAGTCCAAACAACCCTTATGGTGATTGGTTGTAAGTCAACCTTATAGACCAGCTATCCTAGTAGCGTGGATACGAGCAGTCTTCGGGCTAAACTCTAGAGGTCGTGTTAAGCCAGCTGTTATACCATCACATCACATCGCGCCAGGATACTCTGTAGTAGCAGAGCGCGTAATAAAATATTTTATAACATAACATAACATATACCCCTTGAACACCAAGTGAAAGGACACCACACAAGTGTTATGAAAATAAACAGTGTATTTATTTAAATCACAACAGCCCTGTACTCTTTATGAGGACAGGGTACTAAGCACACAACAAAACTCTTACGAAAATACTTTAAGTTGCACAATTTACACAAATGACCGAGGGGCACAAAAAACCATATACTCTAAAAGTGGAATGCGAAATTACTAGCAGGTAAGTACTGTACTAATAGGCTTTGGAATCGCTAGGACTACGTTGCTGAACCTCAGATTACTAGTAGGAGGCCTAGGGGACTCGGGTGCAGAGTGTGCACTCTCACACGGGATGCGGGACAAAGTCTATGGGAGCTAGTAAAGGCAAAGTTAGTGTTCTCGGGCGAACCCGATAAGGTAGATCGAAAACGACAGTGGATCTGGACCCTTGGATAGTGAGGCTATGCTGGGGCACCAAAATGCCGAAGCTACCTAGCCCAGGGGCTGCAGCTGCATAGGTCTGAAAAGACGTCGGGAATCCTCGTTGACGAACCAGGAGCCTGAAGAAAGAAGTTGCTGGCAGGCGACCAGTGAAGATTGTTCGAAGTGATCCAAGCCTGGATCGAAGATGGATGACACCTGAAAGCAGAGGGGACCAAGTTCTTAATCACTAGCCAGTGATTGTGTGGGCACCAGGATGGCACCGGGCGAAGTCACCTCGACCATGGTGAGTGGGCGACGCTGGGCTCTGCAGTCTCACGGACCAGGAGGCGTTGTCGGCGACCAGGATGGACGTGCAAGCTGTCCCACGATGGTTGATGCTGTTGACGTCGCTGGACCCAGGATTGGGGCAACAAGTCTTGGCAAATTCAAGCCCACGCGGTGGACCTAAAATGGCGTCTGGAGTGGACCAGGAGGATCCGGGGTGCTCCTCTTTTGGAAGGGAGCAAGGGCCAGTCTGGAGCAACCAGACTAGCAGTGTCGTTGGTCGTCGTCGGGAAGACCACAAGCCAGCGGTCTAGTAGCCAGACAACGCGGTGAGCAGCCAAAAAGCAGAAGGGCCCCACGCAGATCTCGTGGATGCTGGGGGGCTGGTCTTCGGTGCTGGAGCTGCTCAGGGTCG
The DNA here is from genome assembly GCF_964263255.1 of Lissotriton vulgaris. Classification (NCBI taxonomy): domain Eukaryota; kingdom Metazoa; phylum Chordata; class Amphibia; order Caudata; family Salamandridae; genus Lissotriton; species Lissotriton vulgaris. The sequence continues at coordinate 61,386 of NW_028240962.1, forward strand.
GGGCTTCTCGGACCCCAAAGCACTCACCAGAGGATCCCTCGGCGGTCGTGCTGGATAGAAGTCGTGCAGTTCTGATGATGGCCGGTCCCTCGAGGTCTCGTCGCACCTACGGTTCTCAGCTTAGCTGTAGAGGTAGGTAGAGGTCAGAGGTGCCAGGGAAGCCGGGTCTCGTCGAGATGGTCAGTCGGATTCCGGAGGAAGGACGTGCAGCAAACCGCAGAGTTCTTAGATGGTGCCTGCGGATGCAGGGTGACTACTCCTTAGTCACAATGGAGAAATCTTGAGAAGAGTCGAGAGTTCCTTTCGTGGAAAGTAGTTTCTTGATTCAAAGATGATCTAATTTGGAAGGGTCCCCGCTCCTGCCTTTATCCTAAAGAAAGGGGTGGGTACGCGACTAGGTCCTGCCCTAGGGGTGGGACCAGGAAGGGGGGTGGTTACACCCCTCTCCCATACCGGACTTTCCCCAGGCCAGGGGCTGGTGTGCCCCTGGAACTGGTTCTAGCCGGCAGATGCGTAGTGAACACCGGGGTGCCACTTGCAGTCACCTTCCTGTAAAGCCCTGCCTACCCAGGATACACAAAACCCTGTCTGGGATGGTGCTAGCACCGCCCCTGACAGGAAACCCTTTTTCCAAGCTCCCCTCGCTGGAAGGACTCCCAGCTGCAGGGGGTCAGACTCGTGTCTGTGGTGGCAGCATCCATTTTGTGATGCTGAGGCTCGAGTTAACTTTAACCGGGGTTCACAGTTACATACATGTCGTGTCCCTCTAGAAGGGTGGAATGCTAACCCCGTCGCCAGAATTGGCGAGGGGTTAGTATTCCAATTCGTATGACACCTTACTCGACATGTTTTGATAAAGCGATACCAAAGATAGCATTTAACCGCGAGGATTATAATGCACTTAAGAGTATATGGTACGCGTTATCATGGAACAGCTATTAGGACTTGGTTCCGCAAGCTGCATTTTACACGATTCCAAGCACTCTGCCTTCAGGATTGTCAAGGCCTGCCATAGGAGTGACTGATAGGAATCTGTGTGTCCATTTTTAGGGTTAGATATAGGTATACAATATCTAAAGCAAAGGGTGATTACACCACCTTGCCCCAGCTGTCGTGCAGCCAGTTGTGTCAGATTTAGATGGCCATCCAGGGGTGGCATAACACATGCTTCAGCCCCTAGTAGGCCCTGGGTACACCTATGCCCTGAGTTACCGGGTCTGATAAGGTGGCCCAGTACCAATTGGATAATGCACCTAAGGTACACATGTCAATTTAGTGAGAGAACAGCTAGGCTGTGGGTCTGATTAGCAGGCCCGCAGCCAGAGAAAGTCGTAAACCAGTGAAACAAAAGCAAAAAATCTGGGTGATCATAGGATTGCAGACCCTACTCTCCTACAGTGGGGAGGGTGGGGGGGGCTGCAGTGTTTGGTAGAGTTGGGATGGCCAGGGTCAGGGGGGAATGGGATACCCAAGCAGACAGGGAGACATATGCACAAAATGGAGGCTGGAAGGTAGGATTAAATTTAACAGATGGGATAATAGTTTCCTTTTTAAACATCGAGAATTAGTAATCTGCGGAACACAATAATTAATATATGTGGTTTAAATGACCCAATGAAGAAACTGAGGGTGGCCTTTGATATACAATATCTCAAAGCAGATATTATTTCCTTGCAGGAAATGCATATTGAGGGGTCAAGAGAAAAGGTTCTGGATTCACTGGGATACCAGATGATATGTTGTATTTCGTAAGGGTCAAGAACACGGGGATGGCAATTCTGTCTCGGAAAGGGGGAGGAGGGGGTTCTTTCCCTCTTGACCTGGAAGATAAGTATGGCTATTGGGCCATTACGGAGGGCCAGCTTCCCACTGGGGGTTTTACCATTTGTTCAATGTACGGGTCAGACCTTGATGACCTAGGAGTATTTGATTGGCCAAACCTCAAGTTGCCATTTTGACCACTCCTTATTATGTGTGGAGAGTTTAATATTAATCTGAATATGGAACTGCTGGACACAAGCCGTAAAAAGAACATAACCCCAAGTTATTTATCTTTATTGGACCTAAGATTAGTACATTAGTTGAGTGATGTTTGGGTGGAGAAATATCCTTCTGATCCTGGTTTTACATACTTTTCAGATCCATATCTAGTTCATGCAAAAGTTGGATTTTTTTCGTATTGATCAAGAACTGCTACAAGGTAGCAGCAGTGAGAAATATCCCATGGGCATGTCAGATCACTCCGCTGGTTTTGGAGGTTCCCTTATTAGACATCTCAGGTCAACCATGATGCTGGTCCTTTGAATGGCCACTTCTGTTGGACGAGGAATATCTCCGGCATATGCTGGAGTGGATTCCTGTCTTTATGTTTGAAAACCTAGGAAGTGCATCCATTGGGATGGTCTGGGATGCATTCAAGGCTGGGGTATGAGGGGAGACTGACCTTCACTTGGAGGAGTTGTACAAAGGGCTGTCACTTGCAGAGACAACGTTGATAGATGCAGTGGCTAGGGGTATGGAGATTCAGACAGCACGAATGATGGTGGAAGCTGCAAAAGCCGTAATAGTGAGTATTTGAAAGACTCAGATAAATACATGGTTCAGAAACACACATTCTATGAATACAGCGAGAGTGTGGGCCATCTTCTGGCAGCTCGGACTAGACCAAACAATACAGTCTCAAGTAAAGGAAATTAGGGATCCCCTA
>NW_028240963.1:0-16025 GCF_964263255.1 Lissotriton vulgaris
AGCCCACGTACTCCAGACCACACGGACAGGTGATGATGTAGACCACATTTTTAGGTCGAGGTATATCTGGTTTGCCGAAGGCAAAACCGGATGTACAGAGATCTTATGTTGCATAGTAGGGCAGTTTAGACCCGCCTCTCAGCTCTGTTCGCTTCCATTGGCTGGCTTCCTAAACAGAGGCCAGCCATTGGAAGAGAAGTGAGTCACTCCAAACAAGCCCCGTCTTTTTCGGATTCGGGGCGTAAGTTTTGCTGTTCTTTAGCTCGTGACGTCAACCGTCACTCAGGACAGCAAAACACGCCCCAGAATTCGAAAAATTCCGGAAGCTTTTGGCCGCCATTGTTGCCTGTCCACCGCCGAGTCTTCAAGTGAAGAGAGCCTCCTCCTCGAGTCGCCCGTGAGCCTGAAGGCAGCACCGCAGTGAAGGTGAGCCGTTTTCCTGCAGAGCTGTTCTCGCCCCCTCCCGCTGTGCCTGCAGCCTGCCCGCACAGGATCTCAGCGTTGGGGAGGGGGGGCATTCGTTTTTCACCCACAGAGGGAAGGGCGTGGGGCAAGGAAGCGAGGCATTGAAACCGAAAGGATGCGACCATGCGGTGGCAACGAGCGTGTTTGTGTAGAGCCAGCCCGCCTCGTACATTTATTACTGTTATCTGGCCTCAGCCGAGGTGACGATGATTCTGCGTTCTGCTGCATTCCGGATCGCAACATCCACAGCTGCAGCAGGATCGAAACTCGCTACCTCAACTGAGCTCGATATCCCCGCCGTGATCTCCCCCCTCGCCGGGACACGGTGAGCCCTTATCAGCAGAGCCAGGAACAGCACAATCGGAAGGGCCCCGGAGGATCAGGGGGCCCTGGAGGAGGCGTATCCGGGGGTAACAAGAAGCAGCCTGGCAAGGAGCAGGCGGAGGCAACCGAGCAGCGGAACCACACACTCATCATGGGATCGCCGATCCGTGACCCGCTGCATCCTGAGCCGATAACGAAGCCCTGGTGAGAAACCATCGGCCGATCCAACAAACAGCCACCCTGTGCCCCTCCCGCTCATAGGATCCGTGGGAGCCCCGAGAAGAAACTGAATTCGGGTGGATGCGGTTCCCTTTGAGAAGACCAGAGAACGGCTGCTCGTTGCGTTCGGCCGTCGCCAGCACTCAGTCTTGGAGACAAATTATCTGCACCGGTGAGTGTCCGCGAGGCCTGGGAGGGGGTCTACCCTCAGGATCCCTGATCTTAACTTCTGCTGCCCGACGCACTATCCGCAGTACCAGTGAAGACCTCTTCGCAACTTTTTAAACTTTAATTCATCTTCATCATATTCAATTGAAAGGCGAACATTTCCCGATGTATCACAAACATTTTTAAAACCCTTAAATCGATCCCAGCACTGAGGTATCTGTGTGTTGCACAAGAAGAACTTCAGAACCGTTCCAACCAGGAGTAAATGTAGGCCATTGTCACTTGCAATGTACAAGCTCCAGTCCCAGAAAGATAGCTCAAGAGCTGGGTGCCTGCCAGTGCTATGTGGGTACCTGCTGGTCACCGATTCCTGTAGACACGAAGATGGCTTGGCGGGTTAATACATGCAAGTGTGTGTGTTTAGCTCTTTAAAGAGAACATATTTCTGTTAGCAGGAGTATCTGCACATCTGTAATGTGTGTGTGGGACTCTGTTGAAATGAGGTCTTAAAAAACAATGTGGCCGGGGGTAGAGGATAGCCTCATTTTGGGAGGGTATAAGCCACCAGGTCTAAATTTGCATGATTTTATTCCATTTATTTTCCATGCCCTGGTGTGTGTGTGTGTGTATGGGGGAGGGGGGAGGTTCTGGGAGGGAGGTAAGAAGTGAGCAGGGCTTGGTATACAGTAACACCTGAAAGATTTGGATGTGTGTGTCTGTGTCTCCAACGCTGCTTGTAACCAAGGAATCTCGACACAGCTGACCAGGAACCACCGACCTGACCAGCTAATAAAAACATTTATTAGTGGATTTAGCACCTCCAATGCCCCACCTTCAATAAGGATGCACCCTGAGCATACATCTATAAAGCTCGCATTTGTATCCACCTCTTTCAACAAAAGCTTTGTTCAGTTACAGGTTTTTCATGTGTTGAGCTGTGGGTTTCCCCTTTGGATGCAGGAAACAGTCTCTAGGAATTTAGTTACAAAGGTTGCTTAATTCCGCTCCCCTTCTCCCCCACCGGTGCTGTTCGTTTGTCTTTTGGTCTTTTGTCCTAGGTAGAGTAATTCCTGTGCGGCCCTACAGTCGTGTGGAGTCTGACTCGGGAGTCGGGTAGTCCTTGCATCTGTCCCCCCGCCCTGGTGAGATGCGGAGACCGGCAGTCCTTGCACCCCTCCCCCGCCCTGGTGAGATGCGGAGACCGGCAGTCCTTGCACCCCTCCCCCGCCCTGGAGATATGCGGAGTCCGGCCGACCTTGCATCTGTCCCCCCGCCCTGGTGAGATGCGGAGACCGGCAGTCCTTGCACCCCTCCCTGGTGAGATGCGGAGACCGGCAGTCCTTGCATCCGTCCCCCGCCCTGGTATGATGCAGAGTCCGGCAGTCCTTGCATCCGTCCCCCGCCCTGGTGAGATGCGGAGACCGGCAGTCCTTGCACCCGTCCCCCGCCCTGGTGAGATGCGGAGTCCGACAGTCCTTGCACCCCTCCCCCGCCCTGGTGAGATGCGGAGACCGGCAGTCCTTGCACCCCTCCCCCGCCCTGGTGAGATGCGGAGTCCGGCCGACCTTGCACCCGCCCCCCCCCGCTCTGATGAGATGCGGAGTCCGGCAGTCCTTGCACCAGTCCTCCGCCCTGGTGAGATGCGGAGTCCGGCAGTCCTTCCACCCGTCTGCGTCAGAGGTTCCAGGGAGCAGCTTTAACTTAAGAGCATTTAACTCTGCAGTAGTGTCGCCCTTCACTGTATATAATGTGACGTCAAAGAGACTCGCCATGGTTCTTCCAGTCTCATCATTACAAAACGGAAGCATTTTCAATGTTCTGTACAACAAAGCCACAGTTGTTTCTTATTTATCTTACAATCACTGACAAAGCCAATAGTCCTGGCTTGTTGTAGGTGTAATGTTCCTTATTGTATTCTATATCTGGAGACAATGACAGAAGCAGCAAAATACCAGCGGGGGCGGCACTATGCGCGCATATTTTTAAGCCACGCCCCTAATTGCATTAGCCCCAGTTGTTTCATTCCATGTGAAGCTCTGCTGGAGCCCCCAGATGCGCGTCTAATTCAGACATTTCCGCTGAAGTACACTGTTCTCCTCATTCAGGCTGCTCTGTAGTGTCACATGCAAGAGCGTGAGTGGGGTTAGGAAGGAATCTGAAATAGTAGGGGCTGCTGCCATAGTAACTGAAAAAGAATGTTATTTTTTTTTGTCCCTTTTGCGGTAGTCAGACTACAACAAACCCGATGGACCTCTCTTTCAAGGTGTAGTTCTTGTTAAGTGTTTTTTGCTGCTGGTGTGAAATGCTGTTTTCAGCCCCTTGGAGCTCTGACACTACTTCCTGCCGGAGCCTCTGATTGGGCAGTTTTGTTGTAGAACATTCTGCTCTTGTCTTAAATGTGAACACTCGGGGAGTTTGGAATTAACTCTTTCTCCCAGCCTCGCAGACGGAAACGTATGTGTCTGTGTGTGCGTATGTGTCTGTGTGTGCATATACGTGTGTGTGCGTGCCTGGGCATGTGTGCACATCTGTGTATGTGTGCATGCCTGTGTGTGGTTGCCTGTGCATGTGAATGCATCTCTGTGTGCGCGCATCTGTGTATGTGTGCAAGTGCCTATGTGTGCATCTGTGTGTGTGTGCCTGTGTATGTGTGTACCTGTGTATGTGTGCGCATCTGTGTGTGCATGACTGAGCGTGTGTGCGCATCTGCATGTGTGTGCGTACCTGGGCGTATGTGCACATCTGTGTGTGTGTGCCTGTGTAAGTGTGCATCTGTGTGTGTGTGCATCTGTGTGTGTGCGCCTGTGTATGTGTGCACATCTGTGTGGGGGTGCGTGTCTGGGTGTGTGTGCATCTGTGAGTGTGTGTGCCTGTGTATGTGCGCATCTGTGTGTGTGTGTGTGCGCCTGTGTATGTGTGCGCATCTGTGTGGGGGTGCGTGCCTGGGTGTGTGTGCATCTGTGAGTGTGTGTGCCTGTGTATGTGCGCATCTGTGTATGTGCGCATCTGTGTGTGTGTGTGTGTGTGCGCCTGTGTATGTGTGCGCATTTGTGTGGGGGTGCGTGCCTGGGTGTGTGTGTGTGCATCTGTGTGTGTGTGTGTGAATCTGTGTGTGTGCATCTGTGCGTGTGTGCCTGCCTGGGTGTGTGCACATCTGTGGTGTGTGTGTGTGCGTTCCTGGGCTTGTGTGTGCATCTGTGTGCGCATCTGCGTGTGTGAGCGTACCTGAGCGTATGTGCGCATCTGTGTGTGTGTGTGCGTGCCTGGATGTCTATGTGAACACCTGTGTTTGTGTGTGCATCTGTCTGTGTGTGTGCGTGCCTGGCCGTGTCTGTGCATCTGTGTGTGTGCGCGTGTCCGGTTGTGTGTGTGCGCATGTGTGTGTGTGCATCTGTGTGTGTGGGCGCGGGTGCCTGGGCGTGTGCGCGCATCTGTGTGTGTGTGCCTGTGTGTGTTTGCCTGTGCGTATGTGTGTGTGTTTGCCTGTGTATGTGAACGCATTTGTGTGTGGACGTGCCTGTGTGCACGTGCGTGTCCAGGGTAATGCAAACCTTCCCTTCTGTCAAGATTAACATACAAATGAATGTTATGTTTGTACCACAAGTGCCGTTGTCAGAATGAAGTGACTGTTGCTTATGTGGCCCGGCCTCGCCTCCACATGGGGCTCTGATCAGGTCTTTCTCGCCAGCCTGAAGTCTGCTTTTAGTCAGACGCAGCTCAGTGTCCTGGTCCCTGCGAGGGGCGAGCCTGAGCTCTGACATTTTGTTATTTCGAAAATGTTCCCTTGCTCAGAAATGTGAGCGCACATGTGTTTCGAGTTAACTCCTAGATAAACGGGAACGCAGGCCCGGGCGTCCTTCGGGCCGGGCCCGAGCTCGGTTGCGTTCAATATGTGCGGGGTTATGGAGGAGTCTCCCCATCTCATATAAAGCGGGGTGCAGTAGTGTTGGGGTGCAGAGAGAGTGGAAGACGAATAGAAGAACTTTGTGTTAGAAGTTTTAGGTAATCACAGTGAGGTTCCGTGACGGTTCCGTGACGACTTGAACCCGTGTTTTCAAGTTTGTCGGAAATACATAAAATTAGTATCAGCGAACCGCAAATGATCCATTTAGTATATCCTAGTGTTTTCGCTACGCTACGAGCAAGAGCACTCCTTCCACTGACACATTTCTGATATACACACGGCATCCATCTTAGATCATGGCCGCCATTTTGTGGTTCCTTGCCCTCACATATGCAATAGCCTCTGATCATTTCATTCACTTCACTTTGATTAAGGACACGTAGCCTTAGCCGGAGATTCACCTCTTACATGACACGTGCACCTTAAACCAGATCACGCTGAAGCTGCATGACTCGACAAAGGCTGCCTCCTCTGCCCGAGGCCAGCCCACCTGAACTGGTTTTCCTGTCCATTGTACCTGATCATGATTAGGCGGCCGAAGCCGGTAGCCTTGCCCATTTACAACCCACAAACATCTCTTATCCCGCTTTTCTATCTTCTGCACCTGGCTCTGCTCCTTTCCTTCTGGGCCTTTATTAGGGGGAGGTAACGAACTTTACGATGAGGCGGTCCGGGTCTTGAATGCAATATTGACAAGGGATTGTGATGGACTGGTGGGAACCCCTCTTCGTGATGTTTGGTATCAGATATTATCGACAGTTCCTGTGTAACGCCAAATATTTATTGTTTAGAGACACAAAGGTTTGGGAATGTACCGACATGTGAAATATTTGCCTAGAGCACAATTTTTAGTATATAAGGAGCAACCCACTTTGTACAAATGGAACAGTCTCCTAGATTCTGCCCGTGTGTAGATTCTGTGACTTCTGTGTCCCTGCAGTAATAAACCTTTGGTCTTTGACGCCACCATCGAGAAGCCCGTGTTTCTGTTCATTTGTGCACCAAGGCAGGTGGGACTCCGGGGTCTTTGGGTGTTGTACCCTGACACCTCTGGACGGAACCAAAAAGTCCAGAACTCCAATTGGCGCCCAACGTGGGGCGACGTCATTCGGTACCGGTCCAAAAGCCTGAAGAGTTCGAGAAGCTTCGTGTGAAGATTCCTGAGGGAGGCGCCCCACTTCATCGATCCCGGCATATCGCAAAAGTGGCCCTGAAGTTCTCTTCCACGAGGGTTCCCGTTCAGGACGGCTGCAGTGGGCCGTTGCCTTGACCGTCGCCCTGTCTTGGACCCGAAGTGGTGCAGTCCTTAGTACGGCGAAACGTGACGGGTTTCTCCTTGGTGACGTCTTCAGTGCCTCAGTTAAGTATTTAGTGATAGCTAGCTGGTTACTTTTGTGAGGATTGTTAAAAATCCTTGATCGGTTCTTGGTTTGGTTTGGTTTTGTAAGATTATCACTAGTTGTTCTGGTTACGATAATCTATTTGGTTCAGTTTTGGGTATCGATACATCAGTTCGTTTTGGTAGGCCTAAGTTCTTGGTTCAAGTGCACAATTTGTTTCGTGTTTTGTTTGTTTTGTGTTCCGGACTGAGAATGGTAAGTCGGAAAATGTTGTCTTGTTTTAGTTGCAACAGTGACTCACAATTAGAGGATTCCTGTCTGGTTCCTCCGATTGGGACTCCCCTATATGACCTATATTGTAAGTATGGTGTGGGTCCTATAACTTATAATGAGATATGGGTCCGTTATTGTAAGAAGGATGGTGTCCTTAGTTGGCCACTGCATGGTAGTTTTGAACAAGAGATTCTCGACAATTTAGAAGCGAAATTGTTTAGGAAGAAAGCCCGGCCGGCAATGTTTGACTCTTTTCGTTATTGGCGGAAAGAATCCAAACAGAGAGAAATGAAAAGGTTGAAAAAAGAGCAAAAAGAACTAGAAGAGTTAACTCTAGAGCAAGCGACTAAGCAGTTGCAGGCTAACGAGTGTGAGAAAGCCATAGATGTAGCCATTAGAGAGCGTAACTTAGCGATTGACAAGTGCTATCCTGCCTTGCCATCGAAAATGGCTAAGATACTGGAGGATTCCGAAAACGATCCTCTGCTATCTTATCTGTTACGGTCGCCTCCACCGTATGCACAAGGTGCTGCGGCTCCACTTATTCCGAATGTTCAATTGCCGGTTGCTGGACAACCTGGTGTTCCTGTTCCTCAGAATCAAGTTCCTGTACTTCCTGTGGTGAATGTAAATGTTCCTACAGCTCCTCCTCTTCCCGCACTGCCCGCTCCTATACCTACCACTGTACCTATTGGTCCTCAAACTATTTTCCTCGATACTCCTACTGTTTCGTCATCTATTCCTACCTCTACTGCGTTCTCTATGTCTGCGAGTGTACTAACTCCACTTTCTGTTCGTCGAAGAATCACTGATTCTGTTACTAATATGCTGTCTCCTATATATAAAACCTTGATTAAGACTCCTACTCCTGACTCTGTTCAGAGACGGAGTCAGCTTCCAAGTACTGAGGAACGGGGAGTTTTAGACTCCACGGCTCTCAGATGGATTTCGAAGGGTAGAAGATATAGTACGAAAGATGTGTTAGAGACATTTATGCAATGGGGAGAGCCAACACAGCGATACGTCTTCGACGAGATGTGCTCGTTGTTGCGTGAGGAAATAGAAGAAGACGATGTCGAATCAGATTTGGAAGATTTAATTAAGATTCAAAAAGAGTTTGCTGCTGGAATGATAGTGGGCGATAATATAAAGGAAGCGATGGAACTCATTTTGAGTTTTAGGAATGATCCATCTCTTCGTTCGCCGAGAGATTTAGAGAAAGGTAAAATGAAGCTAAGTCGCCAATATCCTATGAGGGAAGTTCCTCCAATTTGGCGCGAAGCAGTACAACGTGATGATAATGCGGGTATTGCAGCTGCTCCAGCGCAGTTCCAAAGAGTATGGATACATATTCCGTGGAAGCGAGCAGAAGTGTTAGCAGTGAAACAGGCCTTGCCAGATCCACGTAAGAATCCAGCTGGATATTACAAGGAATTAGCGCAGACAGTTGAGGCTTGTATAATGAACTTAGCCGACATTGATATGTTGTTTGGTAATGTAGTTCCGCAACCAGTGTGGGCTAAAATTCGTAGAGAGGATCATCAGGCTGCTTTAGGTGGTGATTGGGCAGCTATCACTGCAGCAGATGCTCAACAAACAGGTGGTGCGAAACCCGAACCCCTAATTGCTAATCTTCCTGGCAGAATAATAGATTTAATGAAGACTCTGATGCCAGCATTGCGTGTTAATTGGGATAAATTATCCGCATGCAAGCAGAAGAAAGACGAAAGTGTCTCCGACTTCTTCACGAGGTTCGAAGAGACTTTTGTAGACCATAGTGGTCAGGATATGAGCACTGAAGGAGGACAGAGATTGTTTGTCGATAAATTTGTGCATAATTTGTTACCTGAATTATGCAATAAATTGAAAGACTCAGAAAGTGCGTGGGCTGTATCTACGACAGCGCAAATACTTGCGACTGCGCAGTACTACGAAAATAGGGATAAAGAGGAAAAGGAGAAATCAGAGAAGAAAACGAAAGATTTAAAGACTAAAGTTCTTTTACAGCAGGCGTATCCGCCTCGCACGAATCAAACTAATATGCAACAGAATTCGTATCAAAAGACAGATTATAATTCGACCAGGCCTCAATACCAGTGGAATCAGTGTGCGTACTGTAAGAAAGAGGGTCACTATAAAAATGATTGTCAGATTTTAGCGCAAAATAATGCGGCAGCAGCTCAGAGAGGTCGTGGTGGTTTTGCACAGAATTTTAGAGGTCGGGGACGAGGTGCTATGCCTCCACAAACTAATGATCGTCCTTCTAATCACTTTGATCAGCGAAATGTACAGTCAGCTCAACAGAATAGATCTCAGCAATATCTTGTTGAGGATTATTGTGAAGTTGAAGAGGGATTTCAACAAAATGGGTACTAGGACAGCCATAGACAGAGAGAGGGAGTAGTATCAGTTCCAGTGGATCAGAGTGGGCCTTATGTCGCAGTTGCAACATCAGGTGTAGTCGAACCGTTTCTGTTGGATACTGGTGCCGCAAAAAGTTCTATAATGCATGCGAAACTCCCTGGCGCACCTTTGTCTGGCTCAACAAATGTTTCCGTAGGTTTTTCAGGCGCCCCTGTGTACAACCCGATATCTGGTCCTTTGTCTATTTCTGTTGGACCGTGTCAATTGAAAGCACCCTTAATTTTGACGACAGGTTGTAATGAAAATCTGCTTGGTTTAGATTTGTTAAAACGACTATATGCGACATTGTACTGTTCTCCGGAAGGAGTACAGCTTACTTTGGGTAAAAGACTCACCTCTCCGATGTACTTGTCAATGGACAAACTCCCGCTGGAGCTACGTTCACTCCCTGATTCTCTTTGGGCGACTGGTCCCAATGATGTAGGTCTACTAGAGATTCCACCGTATGTAGTAACTTTGAAAACGAATGTAAAATTTCCAAGAATTCCTCAATATAAAATCTCAAGTGAAGGAGAACGTGCACTTTTACTGATTGTGCAAGACTTGATTAAGAAGGGTGTAGTTGAAGAAACTAGAGGAAATGTCTGTAACAGTCCTGTATTACCGATTCTGAAGCGAACTGACCCTACAAAACCTCCAGTCTATAGGTTTGTCATAGACCTTAGAGAAGTTAATAAGATTGTAATTCCGCAGTTTCCTGTAGTGCCAGACATTACTGCCTTGTTAACATTGATACCTGCTACAGCTACATGGTTCTCAGTTATAGACCTAAAGAATGCTTTCTTCAGCATTCCGATAGCTGAAGAAAGTAGGGATATTTTCGGCTTCTGTTTAGGAGGTCGCAGTTTCAGATTTAAACGCGCTCCACAAGGCTACTGTGAAAGTCCATCTATTTACAGTCAAGCTTTAAAAAGCCAGTTAGATTCTTTTGTCCTTCCTCCAGGTTCTGCCCTAGTACAGTACGTAGACGATCTTTTAGTGGCTGCCGATGACAAGGAGACTTGCAAAGCAGCTACAATTTCACTATTGCATCATTTGTCTAATTTGAATCATAAGGTGTCACCTTCCAAAATGCAATATTGCTGCCAAGAAGTAACCTACTTAGGTCATCTCTTGTCAAAGGAGGGAAGGAAGTTGACCCCAGAAAGAATAAAAGCAATTACGCAGATGAGTGTTCCACGCACACAGAGAGAAGTACGTGCCTTCCTAGGTATTACCTCTTACTGTAGGCAGTGGATCCCAAATTTTTCACTTTTAGCGAAACCGTTGGTAGCCTTGACTGGGAAAAATGTTCCAAGTCCGGTGCCATGGTCTGATGAATGTCAAGAGAGTTTTATTGAATTACGAAAAGCTTTGTGTTCAGCTCCTGTATTGGGCACACCTGATTACAGTAAGCCATTCACGCTCTACGTTCACGAAAGAGAAGGTTGCGCGTTGAGTGTCTTGACACAGAAGTTTGGTGATAAACAACGCCCTTGTGCGTATTTCTCATCAACATTAGATCCGGTAGCCAGAGCGTTGCCTAGTTGTTTGAGGGCTACAGCGGCAGCTGCAGCTTCCATTCGACAATCTGCTGGTTTGGTGATGAACAATATGCTAGTGGTCATGGTTCCTCATGCAGTAGACACACTCATGAACCGAACGAAGACACAACACCTTACTAGTGCGAGATTATCTGGTTACGAGCTGACGTTATTAGCGAGTCATATTCAGATCAAAAGATGCAATGTATTGAACCCAGCAACATTGTTGCCGACTGATCAAGAGTCGAGTGATTCTGAGCCACATGACTGTTATTTCAAAACGGAGGAAGAGACAAAAGGTCGTATCGACTTGAGAGATACTCCCCTATCCGACCCAGATGGTACGCTGTATGTGGACGGGTCATGTTTTAAATTGGAGAATGGTGATGTGACTGCTGCCTACGCGGTAACGACTTTGAAGACGATTGTGGAGACTGCAAGAGTGAGTCAGAATTCTGCCCAAGCTGCAGAGTTAATAGCTCTTACGAGAGCGTGTGTTTTAGCTGAGGGAAAGAGAGTGAATGTGTTTACAGATAGTCAGTACGCATTTGGCGTGGCCCATAGTTTTGGCCGGTTGTGGAGAGAAAGGGGTTTCATTACGTCCCATGGGACTAAGATTCAACATGGTCAGCTAGTTAACGACTTGTTGGAATCTCTAACCTTACCGACTGAAGTTGCGATTGTGAAGTGCAGTGCTCATAAAGCAATCACGGATGATGTTGGTCGGGGAAATGCCTTTGCTGATGAAACCGCTAAACAGACAGCTAGAGACATGATGAGTAGAATGTATGTTGCTACGTCTGCAAGATGGATTGCTGAGTCTGGAATGTGTGAGGACACAATGGAAAGTGTGAAAGAGATTCAGAAAGAAGCGACTGAGGAAGAGAAACGCGTATGGAGAGAAAGTACGGGCAAATTGGACTCGAATGGATGTTGGATCGATTTGACAGAACAGCAGCGTTGGATGTTGCCTGATGCGTATGTGCTTGCAGTAGTGACGATGGCGCATGGAGTGGCGCATATAAGTTCTAAAGGGATATGTAAGATGTTAGCTCCGGTTTGGAAGAATGAGGGAATCAGTAAGTGTGCAGAGAGAGTGGTGAAAAATTGTATGGTGTGCTTGATGCATAATCCTGGCAAGGGAACTCCAACTCCAGCTGGTCATTTTGCTCCTCCTTCCTGTCCCTTTGAAGTAATACAGTTAGACTTCATTCACATGGAACGCTGCAACAATTTAAAATACGTCCTGGTGGTGGTTTGTGCTTTTTCCAGGTGGATAGAAGCATACCCACTAAAGGACAACACTGCTTTATCAACTGCCAAAATTCTTCTCAAAGAATTTTTCCCTAGGTTTGGAATGCCACGGATTGTATGGTCAGATAACGGAAGTGAGTTTATAGGGAAAGTTATGCAGAGTGTGTGTGCTGGTCTAGGATTGAAACAAAAATTTCATAGTGCGAACCATCCCCAGTCTGCTGGTTTAGTCGAGGGTTACAATGGCACCCTCAAGCTTAAAATAGCCAAAATACAAGCATCCACAGGTTTGGCTTGGCCAGACGCACTTCCTTTGGCCTTGTTATCAACGAGAGCAACAGTGCATTCTAGAATAGGGCTTTCTCCATATGAGATTGTATTTGGCCGCCCGGCAAATGTCTGGGGTGTGCCAAGGCCTAAACAATTCTGCTCCATTGAATATCCTATGTTGATAGACTATCTTTACGACTTGACTGCTAAATTAAGTCTTATTCATCAACAGGTCTTTGATGCTTTGCCAAAACCTCCGGAGAGTCCAGGGCATCAGCTGAAACCCGGCGACCACGTGGTGGTCAGAAATTTTGCGAGGACAAAGAATCTTCAGCCTCGCTACATCGGCCCCTTCCAAATCCTGCTGGCGACGAGGACAGCTGTACGTGTTGCTGGTCGCAAGCACTGGATCCACGCTTCTCACGTAAAGCGTGTTCCACTGCCGCTGCCCTACGACGACTGGGTGAAGAAGGGAATTGGTGCCTCCGAATCTGAAATAACTCCAAAATTTGTCCCTTTCAGCGATGCCGATTTGATTTCTGACACTTTGAAACGTGACTCTCCTCTTGAAAAGACTGCTTTGAACGTTGAAAATTTGTCTCCAGCATCAGAAGAAACTTTGCCATCTGCGAACTTAAACTCTGCAACAGCTGCTAGTGATACACTATTTTCCGATCAAACAGTACCAGCGAAGAAAAGATACAACCTTAGAAGCCATAAAAAGGACTAATAAAGCAGGCAACTGCATACTGTGATTTTGATATATATATATATATTTTGAACTTTTGCCTTCAGCCAGGAAGTTTGCTATTGTTTATTGTTTTTAAAATTGCCTTGCCGTCTGGGTAGCCGTAGGGTCGTGGCTGTGTGCCTAGTTTGAATTTGCAGGGGTCTGACACAAGGTCGATCTTTCTGTTAGTACTGGGAACTCCCAGGACTGACAGAGGCATTTTCATCTACGTACACATCATCAGTGGTCGCGAGCGGATTGTAGAAGATGGAACTTCCTGCGCTGCAACGAGAAAATGTGGTTTACGTTCGCAGAAACAGACTAAATAGAATTCTTCATAGCAAATGTTTCTTGATGCAATGTGCCATTACATTTTTGATTGTTTTAGCAACACTGGTGGGTGGAATTGTCTTTAGCATAAATTTGATTTTTGTGCCAGTATCTACAGTACCTCCCCTTGATCCTGCTATTTCTACTGTTTCTTCTATACACTCTTTTCACTCGTTTCCGGAACATGAGCAAGCTCGACGCTCAGAATTCATTAATAATACTTTTGTACAGCTCTTGCACCAACACCAACTGGTAGTTAACACGACAGACTGTTGGGTGTGTGGCTTGATACCCCACACTATGGATAAAGGTATTCCCTATCTGGTTTTGCCTTTCAGCTACAATGGATCATTTCAGGCCCTTCAAACCATCTTTGCTTATGCTCTTGAGACCTATCCTCCACGTCCACCACGTTCCACTAAATATAACTCTGCCAACAAAGCTTTAGTCCAGGGAATTATTGACATGGTCAAAGACGTCAATAATACTCCATCATACCCTAGAGACGAATTGCGAGTATATTTAAGTTGGAATACTTCAGAGTATCGCCTTAGTTTAGGAGAAAGCAAGCGTAAAAGCTCAACTCCAATCTGGGTCGTACCTCACCGAGGTCAGGTCTGTTTGCAAGGTAATGGGAGAAATCCGAGAGCTCAGCTAGGGAGGAGTGAGTGCGTAGAGACTTATGTGTTTCCGGCTAACTCTTCCCCTGCCTTTCTTACTGCTAGGGGTACCTATTTCATTTGTCGAGACAGAGCTTATACATGGTTGCCTGCCGACTTCTCAGGATCATGTTATATTGCTCGATTATTGCCTCCGACATACACTGCTTCACCTGATTACCACAGAACAAGAGTAGCGAGAGGTGTCTTCAGCAAGGAAGATACCGCTGGTCAGGAAGCTGGAGACTTCTTCAAAGGCTTCCTTCCGTTCTGGGGGCCTATGGCCAATAGTAGAAACATACGTCAGCTAACACGGGTAGTTGAATCTACTATTACCGAAACTGCTGGTGCCCTTAGCAATCTGACAGCTGAGCTTCAGGCGGATAGGCTCATGACATTGCAGAACCGTATGGTTCTAGATGTTATACTTGCAGATCGAGGTGGGGTATGCAGAATGATCCAATCGAGCTGCTGTGTCTTTATTCCTAATAATGCTCCAACAGTTTACGAGGCGATCTCTAAGTTGCACAAGATTTCGGACTCCATACATGTAGATGAGGGAAACTGGTCCTTTATGGAGTGGGTTTGGACTCTGATCTCAGCGTGGGGATGGAAGGTTCTAATGGTCATTGGTGTCATCTTAATATTACTATTCTCATGTTGTCTGATTATCCAGTGTGGTCCTGCTCTGTGTAGTCTTTGTGCTACAACCTGTTTTAGGAAACCACCTGCATTTGGAGAAAAGACACGAGAAAGGATGATGATACAACAGCATGTCACTGACCTGATGAGCATAGAACTAGATTCAGACATAGATTGAGTAATTGCCTATGTAAGGGCAAAAGGAGGGTCTGAGGTTCCGTGACGGTTCCGTGACGACTTGAACCCGTGTTTTCAAGTTTGTCGGAAATACATAAAATTAGTATCAGCGAACCGCAAATGATCCATTTAGTATATCCTAGTGTTTTCGCTACGCTACGAGCAAGAGCACTCCTTCCACTGACACATTTCTGATATACACACGGCATCCATCTTAGATCATGGCCGCCATTTTGTGGTTCCTTGCCCTCACATATGCAATAGCCTCTGATCATTTCATTCACTTCACTTTGATTAAGGACACGTAGCCTTAGCCGGAGATTCACCTCTTACATGACACGTGCACCTTAAACCAGATCACGCTGAAGCTGCATGACTCGACAAAGGCTGCCTCCTCTGCCCGAGGCCAGCCCACCTGAACTGGTTTTCCTGTCCATTGTACCTGATCATGATTAGGCGGCCGAAGCCGGTAGCCTTGCCCATTTACAACCCACAAACATCTCTTATCCCGCTTTTCTATCTTCTGCACCTGGCTCTGCTCCTTTCCTTCTGGGCCTTTATTAGGGGGAGGTAACGAACTTTACGATGAGGCGGTCCGGGTCTTGAATGCAATATTGACAAGGGATTGTGATGGACTGGTGGGAACCCCTCTTCGTGATGTTTGGTATCAGATATTATCGACAGTTCCTGTGTAACGCCAAATATTTATTGTTTAGAGACACAAAGGTTTGGGAATGTACCGACATGTGAAATATTTGCCTAGAGCACAATTTTTAGTATATAAGGAGCAACCCACTTTGTACAAATGGAACAGTCTCCTAGATTCTGCCCGTGTGTAGATTCTGTGACTTCTGTGTCCCTGCAGTAATAAACCTTTGGTCTTTGACGCCACCATCGAGAAGCCCGTGTTTCTGTTCATTTGTGCACCAAGGCAGGTGGGACTCCGGGGTCTTTGGGTGTTGTACCCTGACACCTCTGGACGGAACCAAAAAGTCCAGAACTCCAACAGAAATATTCCTTTGTCTAACCACAATCTCCCGCGCTGATTGGAGGGAGAGAAGAGACAGAAAGAGAGAGAGATAGATCTGACTGTTTCAGAGTGTCTCTTGCAGGCTGTGATCTGTTTTCAATGGCCTCTCTGTGGGGAGGGGTTTGGGGGGAGAGAGAGACACCTATGTCTGTCTCAGAGTGTCTCTTGCAGGCTGTGATCTCTTTTCAATTGCGTCTCTGTGGGGAGGGGGAGGGGAAGGGGGGGGAGACAGATCTGTGTTTGTCTCAGAATGTCTCTCGCAGTCTGATCTGTTTTCAGTGTCCTCTCTGGGG
>NW_028240964.1:0-15163 GCF_964263255.1 Lissotriton vulgaris
CTTCCTTTCTCCAACTATATTATCTCCAATGTGTATTTAACATCTCTTTATCATCTCCTGCCTCCATATTGTTTCTGCTTTCCTGACAGACTATGGTATGAATTCCATATACCACAATAACTTCTGAAACAACATGCAAGATATCTACAAATGAGACGGTGTATATTAAATTTTAGACTCTGCATTGGTACCTACATGTTGCTCCCCCCCGCAAAAAAAAACGAGAAAATTTTTTATTTTTTTTTGCCCCGCGGGGCCCTTTTAAAGCCCCCACATCAAACCTAGGGGGTTAGGGAGGATCTACTCTGCCCCCTTATAGTCATTTCCCCCTTTGTTTTGGCCACCTCTTGTGTCTCGATCCTACCGAGACACAAGATGGCGGCCGCTCCGGACTGTTTAGAATGTTTACAGACACCAGAGAGCCAATCAGCTTTCCGCGCGCAAGTCGCGTAGCGCGCCCGGAGCGCTCCCCGGTGCACGTACCGGGCGCGCTTACAGATATATATATTTTTTTGAACCTAAATTACTCAAAATCCACTAGAGCACATATCTTGAGACCTAGCAAAGGCACATCAGACTACCAGTCCCTACAATTTTGCCAAGTTTCATAGATATCCATTCAGCCATTCGAGCTAAAAGTGAGTCCAACCGCCCTATGGAAAACTCAATGTTAAAAACACGTTTTGGGACCCCCCTTTTTTCTCGGGCCCCCACTTCACGAAACCCCCCCAAACTTTTAGGGGACGCTCAGAAACAAAATGTGCCATTTTCCTGAAAATTTCAGCCAATTCCGTCCATCAACGCCTAAGTTATTCAGCATAGAATTTGCATAAATCCCTATTCAAAAAAATCCTAACTATATATACCTACTGCCGACCGCCAGTAGGTAATATATATATATATATATATATATATATATATATATATATATATATATATACAGCCCAAATCCCCTTCACCTGGAAGAAGAAAAAGCCACACATAGGTAACCTGGTCCAGCACACTTTATTGCGCGGCTTTCTGGCATGACGCGTTTCGTAATAAAACTTTTTCAAATGCCTTCAATCCTTGAATGCTCGCCAATGTCCACCTTTTAAACAAAATGTCTTGCTGCGATTGGCTGCTGACACCTGACAGGTACTAGGGAGTATCCCAAAACTCGGCACTCCGGGTCTCAGGAACGGCAGTCACAAGGCGTCTGTACTGCCCCAGTGGGCGGTCACTGCCTATACTCCCTCAATGCACCTGGATGTTCTTGTGGAAAAAGCGGCTGGCCTGCACCTTCACCCCCCCACACACCACAGTTGCAGACTCGGAACATTCCAACAGTGCAGGCAGTTCCCTCGTGCAGTTCACGGTCCAAAACTGGTAGGCTGCTCCCGTGAAGCGTGGTGGTTCGGCGTTTCCCCAGACAATGAGGTGTTACCAACAAAGCACTTGCCACTGCTAACACCGAACTTCCTTTGTGGGGTGGGGGCTCCAAATGCGCTGTGGCCGCGCACAACATATACAGTCCAAATCCCCTTCACCTGGAAGAAGAAAAAGCCACACATAGGTAACCTGGTCCAGCACACTTTATTGCGCGGCTTTCTGGCATGACGCGTTTCGTAATAAAACTTTTTCAAATGCCTTCAATCCTTGAATGCTCGCCAATGTCCACCTTTTAAACAAAATGTCTTGCTGCGATTGGCTGCTGACACCTGACAGGTACTAGGGAGTATCCCAAAACTCGGCACTCCGGGTCTCAGGAACGGCAGTCACAAGGCGTGTATATATATATATATATATAGATATATATATATATATATATATATATATATATATATATATATATATATATATATATATATATCTATATATATATATATTTAGAGAGAGATAGATAGATAGATAAAAGTATTTATATATAAATATAGATATTTATATATATAGTCATACACATAAATAAATATGTACAAAATATATACATATATATCTTTTGCCTCCTGTAATCCCTCTTTTCATCCCCAAGGGACCAGGCGCACACACCAGCAAACTACAATTTCATTTATTGTAATCCTGCTTGTCTACCATGGTTTGTTCCGTATATATATATATATATATATATATATATATATATATATATAATAATGTTCCTGCACGCCACTCCACGGCGAGAACCCAGGTAAGGACCTCTTTCCAATGACCATTAGAATATTCACAGCATCACGCAACAAAGAAAAACTCCAAAATTCTCTTCAAGTGAAAAAGCAGAGTGCATTTAATCCATACAACGAAAAATAGTGGACATAATGTCATCCATAACGCGTTTCGCTCCTCAAGGGAGCTTGTTCACATAACGCGCTCCAAAATGTTCTCCCAATTTAGAGGTATACACACAGGTAATTCCAATAAACACATGCCAAAGAATTTTTTTTTAAACAGACTAATGTGAGCGGCCATGAGTAACAGGCACAGTTTAGAAAATAAGAAAATCAGGAAAAGATACTTAGAAGAATGTCTCTTCGCAATGCAAGGCATATAAATATTTGTACAAAATTGTGAATCATACTTTAGTTTGGATTAATACAATATAAAAATTCATGACAAGTGTCAAATAATTAATTGATTAACATCCAAACAATAAACAAAGAAGCGACAAGTGTCCCAAAATGAATCCTCAAATAGGGAGAGTCCTTCTTGATATGTAGCGATTACACAAATATTCTCTTTGATTTTTCACAAGATCCTTAAAATCCAATTCATTTGTTCAATTTCTTGCCTGACAAAATTCAAATTGTATAATACAATATGGCCTAAAGATACAAAAGAAAAAATAAATTAAAATAAATAAAGCAAAAAAGATAACATGCTTGAACCAAGAATAAAAAGGGTGTTAAAAACATTCCTATAATAAGGTAGGAGGCGCATGATGAAAACCCAGTAGTGCTTAAATAACAAGAAGATGTATACATAAAGCATACAAATGACTCTGAAGAAACATTATACACAGCAAGCTAACTTATTTTCAATGCAATGCATGTATCAGTAAAAAATGAGTATGCTGCTAAGCTAGTCAAAGAAGCTCTTAAATCATCATTTTCACAAATGACTTCTTAGTAGCAAATGAAGGATACAATTTACAAATTCATAAGATGCGAGATGTAAAATCACAAGAAGTTATGTAAATCATCTGTGAGGTTCAAACCATTGGGAGCTCTAGTGTCGAGCGACAGAATGAAGTGGGATTCTTTTTGTCTTAATAATTTTTCCCGATCTCCTCCCCGGCCGGGGAGTGGTACAGAGCACAAGACTGTATATTCAAGGTCTTTCAATTTATTGTTATGAACAGCTTTAAAATGTCTGGCGACCGGATAGCCGTTATTATTGTCAACAATAGCACGAATGTGCTGTAGAATACGCCTGTGTACAGGCAGTTTTGTGCTTCCAATGTATTCTAAGTTGCAGGTACATTTTAATTTGTACACTGCAAACTCTGACCTACAAGTCAGATGTTCTTGAATGGGAATTTTATGTACTGTTGCGGGCAAAAGTACATGCGCGACAAGATGTACATTTAAAAAAAACATTTTGGTGAGCCATGGTTTTTTAGGTAGGACCTCTGGCATAGGTTTATCAAGCGCATCTCGCATCAAAGGTGCCCTCCTAAATGTAATCTCTGGCAAGGTAGGCAAGATTGGTTCTAAAATATTGTCCGTGAGGACAATTGGCCATTCAGAACAAATAATGCGACGGATCGTTCTCTCTTGTGAGTTGAAAGTAGTTATTAGTCTAATGGAACATTCAGATTGGGTCTGAGTATTGCTGTCTTTCGGAGCCAGCAGCAACTCTCTGTCAGATGATTTAGCTTTGGCTAAAGCCTGGTTCAAGACTTATTTGGAATAGCCCCTATTTAGAAATCTTTACATTGAGGCATTCAGACATGATGCAGCTGTTCCCTCATCACTATAGATTCGATGAATTCAAATAAACTCCCCATAGGGGATGCTGTTAATCATGTGGATGGGATGGGCACTGTGAGCATGCAGTATGGAATTGCCTGCCGTGGTTTTTCGGAAGAGTTTGGTTTCTAACCTATCATTTGCCACATAAAGCTGAACATCTAAAAATTCAACCATTTCCTGATTCATTGAGGCGGTGAACTTTAAATTTAAATCATTGGTGTTTTTTTCTTGTACAAATCTTGAAGCATCTTCCATCGTACCATTCCAGACGATACACATGTCATCGATGTATCGCCAATAATGGACAATGTGTGGTAGCCATGCAGCGTGGGCGACAGTGAGGACACGCTCCTCCCACCAGCCAACATGCAAGCATGAATAGCTGGGGGAGAAACACGAACACATCGCCACCCCGAGCAGCTGCTGATAAATGCTGTTCTGGAACTTAAAATAGTTGGAAGTTAGACAGATTTTAATCATTTCCATTAACATGATGTTATGCCCTCGAAACAGAGCGTCACGATTGTTTAAATAATGTTCAACAGCCTTCATACCCTGCGTATGGTTGATGGAAGTGTATAAACTTTCAATGTCCATCACCATGAGTAAATAGTTTGAGCTCCATTGCACACATTTAAGCTTGTTTAGAAAATCCGTTGTTTCTCTTAAATAAGATGGTAAACTGATCATGTGGGGTTGGAGAAAATAGTCTACATATTTTGAGATTCTCTCTTTAGTGCTGCCAATGGCAAAGATGATGGGACGACCAGGTACAGGACTCACCAATTTGTGTATTTTAGGGAGAAAATACAGAAAAGGGACAATGGGATGTTCAACATTGAGAAATCTTAGTTCATCTTTGGTCAGTAGGCCATTTTTATACCAGTTGTTTAATTTTTTGGTTGTCATTTCATTGCTTTTTACCATTTCATGTTGGGTGGACATAGCATAACATGCAACATCAGACAAATGGCGATTGGCTTCAATTAAATAATCTGAACTTGCCCAAAGTACTGTATTCCCTCCCTTGTCAGAGTTATTAATTATGACTTCACGATTGTCTTGTAATTTCTTGACCAACTGATGATATTGGCCATCAATGTAATTCATGTGTCTAGTTTTACTTAGAACTCTCCTATTGAGATTTTTAAGTTCTGTAACCACCCTGTCACTGAAGACGTCAACCGCATCTCTAGCCATGATTGGTAGGAAAGTCGATTTGGGTTTGAAGGGACTAGGAGCAGGTGAATTTACAGTGAGAATCTGGCTGACTGAGGGGCCAGGTTGTGAATCAGTTTCATGTGCCAAGTCATAAAGATTTTGAAGTCCTGTCAAATCACCCACACGTATTGGAACTTCACCCTCCACATCTGCTAAAGCGTATAGCGGTTTTTTGTGTGTGGAGTTCAACTTGAAATTCTTGATCAGTTTAATTTTCCTGATGAATTTAAATACATCAATACGTACAATATATATGTGAACAAGGGCTGCATAGCCCGAAACGCGTAATCGCTGGTTTTTCCACCTGACCTTTCTGCAGTAAAAGAACTGTTACCTCAAATTGTGGTCCGTCTCCTGCTTCGCTGATCTTGTGGGATTGGAGGTGGCTGTTGAGAGTTTTTCATGGTATATATATATATATATATATATATATATATATATATATATATATATATATATATATCCTTTTCACGAGTGCTGGTAGTGGAGAAGCACTGTCGGCGGGCGGTCCGAGCCGGGCACCAGCGGTCCCGATAGATTCTTTTCGCAAATCACATCTGTTTGAAATAATAGCCCGGACACCGACACCTCTTCTGTGCAAAAAATATAGATTTAATGGCAATAACAACGCGTTTCGGCGATTAAGCCTTGATCACGCTTACCGTCTCACCACACAAACATCAGTTTAAATCTACAAACAAGTGCAAATAACATAGAAGAAGGACTGTTTGGCAGGTATACACAACACGATGGAAAATGTGTCGGCCATCTTGGTATGTCTAAACGCTTAATTAATAGCAATAGGACAAATCCAAATAGCGTTTTGAAGAACAGATCTATGTCCAATGTTCAATGCACACCCAACATTGTGCCCAAGTGGGCGATAAGGAATTGTCTTGGTTATTTGTACAAAAGCATAGTGCCCAAGTGGGCAAATCAAAGCGCTGAACATATGTACATCGCCCTGCTGGGCATTCCGAAGGAAGTCAATGCCAACAAAAGTTCTTGCCCCAGTGTGCATTACTGGTGGGTGTTGTATTTCATTTACATTGGACATAGATCTGTTCTTCAAAACGCTATTTGGATTTGTCCTATTGCTATTAATTAAGCGTTTAGACATACCAAGATGGCCGACACATTTTCCATCGTGTTGTGTATACCTGCCAAACAGTCCTTCTTCTATGTTATTTGCACTTGTTTGTAGATTTAAACTGATGTTTGTGTGGTGAGACGGTAAGCGTGATCAAGGCTTAATCACCGAAACACGTTGTTATTGCCATTAAATCTATATTTTTTGCACAGAAGAGGTGTCCGGGCTATCATTTCAAACAGATGTGATTTGCGAAAAGAATATATATATATATATATATATATATATATATATATATATATATATATATATATATATATATATATTCCACACACTCCAGGTTCTTGTTCCTTTTTGTAGAAAAACCAGAGTCGGAGCCCAATTGTAGAACGGTGTCAGAGTTTATTCGACAGACAAAAAAACACCCAACGCGTTTCGAGATCAGCCGATCTCTTGCTCACGGGTGGAGCTTATCGGTACCATCGTTCTTTTTAAAGAAACATACAGTGTTATGTTTTAGTCACACGTGATCATAGACATAGTGGAAACATTATGTGTAAACAAACGTGGCTCCAAAAATGAAGGGTTTCATGTGAACACCAAAATACTTAACCATTGCAGAACGGTACATCAGCAATTAAAGTCACATTGCATAGCAGATAATTTAAGCAGCGTAAATAATAAAGCACTGGCCAACCAAGTTCATTTATAGCCATGTGGCCATAAAATTGTCAATATCCACCGGTAAAAAATCCCTCGGCAGAAATGGCTGTTTTGTGTCACACCCACACTCAGGAACCAGTCTTTTAAATAGCCATGCAGCCCCTGTGGGCATATGCTGCAGAGTTCAAAAACCGCCATTTGTAGTGACTTATCCATTCATGCCCAAGTGAGCAAATTCACAGTGGTGTCCCCGTTCCTGCAAGGAAAGAAAAAAGCCCATTGCTACATGTAACAAGTATTTCCATACAGATCACTATTAAAACCAAGGTTAAAATGTTATGTCAAACTTTAGTTACCCAAGAGGCAGCAGCTTTCTCAAACCCAGTTTCAAACTCAATTTTCAATTTTGGAGGTGAATTGCTAGTTCCTCCCCCAAGTTATGCCCCATAGGTTGCATTGTGTTGTACATGATAATGTACTTAGATTCTAATTTCCTCAGCTCCAACCACCTGTTACCACCCCTCACATTGCTGTCAATGCTGTCAAGGACACAGAATTTCATCAAGTTTGGATTTCTGTTGTGTTGCTCTGCAAAATGCCTGGCTACAGGATATTGCTGGTTTACATTTCTGATTGCTCTTTGATGCTCCAAAATTCTGAGCTTAGCTTGCTTGGTGGTACACCCTATATAAAATCTGTTGCAAGGACATTCCAGTGCATAGATGACGTATTCCGTTGTGCAACTAAGGTGTTTGGTGATTCTATGTGGACAACGGTCCTTAGACAGTTGTATAGTCTTACAATTATTACTGTACTTACAAGCCTTGCATCTACGGCAAGGATAGACTCCTTGTATTGTGTCTGCCCTTTGGTTTTCTTTCAGTAAAGTAGTGCTGAGTACATCCTTCAGTGATCTGGCTTTTTTAAAAGTCAAAGAAGGAACGTCATGTATTGCTTCCTGTATGTCCTTGTCCAACTTGAGTGTATCCCAATACTTGGATAAGCTTTTGCGTAGTTTCCAAGATTGGCTGTTATACGTGGTGATGAAACATATTTTTTCATCTTGTACACGTTGCTTTGGGACTAGAAGCTCTTCCCTGTCCATATTGTTAACTCTAACTAGAGCCTGTTGAATTATTTTCTGACTGTAGCCCCTTTCTGAAAACCGCTCCACCATTACCTTGCTTTCACAGGAGAAACTCTCAGCAGAGCTACAGTTCCTCTTAGCTCTGATCAATTCCCCCATCGGTATACTCCGTATTAAACTGGGAGAGTGACAGCTGCCCGCATGGAGAAGACTATTTCCTGCGGTACTCTTTCGCAATAAGGAACTTATTAGCTTTCCCTCAATGATTTCAAGCTTAATATCTAGGAATTCTAACCTGTCTTTGCTGGTAACACTGGTAAACTTAAGGTTCATAGAATTTTGGTTCAGGATGGACTCAAATTCCTGTAGTTGGTCAAGGGTGCCCTTCCAAACACAGAAAATGTTGTCAATATATCGTCTCCAGAGGGTGACGTGGGTACTGAAGTGGGAGATCTTATTCACCACCAGCTCCTCCCACCAGCCCAGATAGAGACATGCCAGGCTGGGGGCAAAGCAAGTACCCATCGCCACCCCCCTGGTTTGCTTAAACAAAAGTTTGTCGAAGATGAAGAAATTGTTTGTCAGGCATTCCCACATCATGTCAAGGAGCATGTTAGTATGTGACAAATGAGAGATAGGTCTCTCCTTCAGATAATGTTTGCATGCTTCCACCCCGAGTTCTTGTGGAATGCTTGTGTACAAGCTGGTGACATCAAAACTCACCAGCCAGTACTCAGGACTCCATGTCATGTCTTTTATAATTCTTAGGAAATCAGATGAGTCCCTCACATATGAGGGCAAACTAGTGACAAAGGGTTGCAGGAAGTAGTCTATGTATCTAGAAGTATTTTCATACAGACTCCCTATCGATGAAACAATAGGTCTACCCGGTGGTGTCTGAAGGCTTTTGTGCAGCTTAGGCAGTAAATACAGTGCAGATAGTTTGGGATATTTTACATAGAGATAATCTTACTCATCATCCTCTATCAGACCCCTTGCTTTCCAATCTCTCAATTTGTCTCCATATGCACATTTTGCCACATTATACTCTTCCTTGGTTGCTCTAACATAGTTATTTGTGTGTCTAGTTTTACTTAGAACTCTCCTATTGAGATTTTTAAGTTCGGTAACGACCCTGTCACTGAAGACGTCAACCGCATCTCTAGCCATGATTGGGAGGAAAGTCGATTTGAGTTTGAAGGGACTAGGAGCAGGTGAATTTACAGTGAGAATCTGGCTGACTGAGGGGCCAGGTTGTGAATCAGTTTCATGTGCCAAGTCATAAAGATTTTGAAGTCCTGTCAAATCACCCACACGTATTGGAACTTCACCCTCCACATCTGCTAAAGCGTATAGCGGTTTTTTTGTGTGTGGAGTTCAACTTGAAATATTTGATCAGTTTAATTTTCCTGATGAATTTAAATACATCAATACGTACAATATATATGTGAACAAGGGCTGCATAGCCCGAAACGCGTCATCGCTGGTTTTTCCACCTGACCTTTCTGCAGTAAAAGAACTGTTACCTCAAATTGTGGTCCGTCTCCTGCTTCGCCGATCTTGTGGGATTGGAGGTGGCTGTTGAGAGTTTTTCATGATATATATATATATATATATATACCTATATTTTTTTCAGTGAATATCTAAATATATATATATATATTCACTGAAAAAAAAACATTGGTTTCAGGGACGTTATAGTTAGAAATTAGCATTTAAGAAACCATAGCAATTCACTGAAAAAACACAGGTTTCAGAGACGTAATAGTTAGTTGGACATTTCACTCGTACAAAACCAGCCGTCAGACCCACAGTAAGAATAGCCAGACCCTGATCTCGCCTTTCAACCGAAAAATGGACCACCAAATTGGCCAGCAACCTACCTCCTCATAATGAGGACCCATGCCTCGCAAATCAGACATACGAGGAATGGATCACCCAATCACTCGATCACTCCCTATCCAAAAGAAAAACCACAACTAAACGTCCCCACAAGTCCGCTCCCTGGTATTCAGAAGCCCTTAGGGCAAAGAAACGCCAGTGTAGGCAAGCCGAAAGGAAATGCCGTCTGGACTCCTCACCAGAAAATAAAACTCAATACCGAAAGCTAATCAAAGAGTACAAAGAAGAAATCATAGCCAGCCAAGCAGCACACTTCTCTAACAAAATTATTTCAGCCAAATCAAAACCTAGAGAAATTTTCCAAATCGTGAAAAACCTTACTAAACTGCCACCTAGCCTGCTTGAGACCAAATCCACAGAACACTGCAACAAGATGGCAGACTTCTTCCTCCAAAAAATCAATAAAATCTACGAATCCTTCCCCTCCGTGCCCACCACCCCCCCCCCAACTCAGAGTAATTCTACACTGACACCCCCTTTATCTCAGCCTCCTCCCACACTGGACCACTTCCCCCCCTCAATCTTGCGACCCTAGAATCCGTGGCTCGGAAAGTCAAATCAGGCTCCCCTGACGACCCAGCCCCGCCAGACATCGTTATGTCAGCTTCCCAAGTCACTCTGCCCATCATAATGGACCTCCTAAACTCTTCCATCACAGCCGGCATAGTCCCGCCGGAATGGAAACGAGCCATGGTCCGAGCCCTGCTAAAGAAACCTAGCCTGGACCCCTCAGACTTCAGCAATTATCGGCCAATCTCTCTACTGTCCTGGCTGAGCAAAATCCTAGAGAGACACATCAATGGCCAACTGGTCGCCTACCTAGAAAACCATCATCTGTTGGACCCCACCCAAACAGGCTTCAGACCAAAGCATGGAACCGAAACCGCGCTCCTCATGGTCACCGAGGAATCCAGAACCATCCTTGACCAAGGAGGATCAGTGGCAGTGATCCTCCTTGACCTAAGCGCGGCCTTCGACACGGTCAGCCATTGACATCCTGCTGGACCGTATGTCTAATATCGGCATAAAAGACAAAGCATGGCTATGGCTCAAGTCCTTCTTGAAGGACAGATCCTTTCGGGTATTCGACGGCGAGTCAATATCTACTAGCAGACCATTAAGATACGGAGTACCACAAGGCTCCTCATTAAGCCCGGCGCTCTTCAACATTTATATGAGGCCACTGGCTGAGGTTGTCCGTCAGTTTGGAGTTAAGATCATTTCCTACGCTGATGACACTCAGCTGGTGGTCTCATTGGCGCAGGAAGCTAACATGCCAAAGAGAGGAGGGCTCAGAAAATGTCTAGAGGAGGTAAAGAGCTGGATGTCCTCCTCATCACTCAAAATGAACGGGGACAAAACAGAGCTAATGCTTCTGGGCCCTGCCAACCCTAGATCTTTTAATGCTCTATGCCCCCCCTGCTTGGGCACCCCCCGGCCCCCAAGGACAACATCAAGAGCCTTGGGGTAGGGCTGGACAGATTCCTATCTTTTGGCACCCAAGCCACCAAACTCTCAGCTACCTGTTTGGGCCTCCTTAGGATGCTAAGGAAGGTCCTCCATCTTTTACCCATGGAAGCCAAACATGTATCCATCCAGGGCCTGATTCAGTCCCGCCTGGACTTCAACAACGCCCTCTACCTTGCTGCCCCAGAATATACAGTGCGGAGACTTCCAACTGTGCAGAATTGTGCAGCCCGCACACTACTTCAGCTCCCTCGTCGATAATCCGTCAAAGCCGGTCTGATCAAATTACACTGGTTACCAGTTTGCCAAAGAATCCACTTCAAAGCCATGTGTATCGCGCACCAGGCCTTCTGGAAAACAGGCCCCCTCATCACCCGTAACCTAATCTCCCACTACCAACCTATCAGGAATCTTCGATCAAACCAGACCTCCATGGCCACAGCACCCAGAATAAAGAAGGCCAGAACTGGCGGTAGGACCTTCATCCACAATGCCTCCAAGATGTGGAACACCCTGCCCCTTCATCTGAGAGCCAACCCCAACCTCTCCTCATTCCGGAAACAGTTCAAAACATTCCTCTTCAACTCTCCTCAGTAATGCTCCGCCTGTCCCCCCCAGCTCCATCTCTCCCTTCTGTTGGTTCTTAGCGCTTGGACGCCCCCGGGCAGCAATCGGGCTCTACAAATCCACATACAAATACAAATACAAATACAAAGAAATTCGGTTGTTAGAGTTAGTTGAGCTAAACATAACTTGCGCCCCCGCAATGCACTGCTGATGACATCACATATTACATCACTCATTACATCACTGATGACATCTCAAATGATATCACTGATGACATTACTGATGACATCATCCAGTGACTGAGTGTTTCTGTAAAGTTTAAATATGTTTTACATATATATATGTTATGTTATGTTAATTATATTTATAGAGCGCACGGTTACCCGTAGGTGTCCTGGCGCTAGTAGCTCACCTCTACTGAGAACAGGGTGGCACGGGAAAATGTAGCTGGAGGGAATTACAAGTTAAAAAGCCAGGTTTTGAGATGCTGCCTCAAATCGAAGAAGTTAGTGAAGTTCCTCAAACTCCAGCGGAGGGCATTCCACGCTTTGGCCACACCTGTAATGAAACTTCTCCCCCATGAGGCTTTCTTCGTGGGTGGTACGCTCACAAGTTTGGCTTCTAGTGAACCTAGGGTTCTTTTGGGAGTGTACCATTGAAACTGGCAAGTCAAAAAATCAGGACCCTGACCATGTAGAGCCTTAAAGACAATTTAAAGTGACTCAAATTGCACCCCTTTCCAAATAGGTAGCCAGTGTAGTCTTTTGAGGTCTTTGGCTACCGATACGAATTTAGGGGTGCCTGTCACTAGCCTTGCTGCTGCATTTATTTTTCAGGATCTGCAATCTGTATATATAGGCCAAGGTGTATTGAAGAATGAGTGGGTGTATGACTGTCTGAATGGATGATGATGTAGTTGATGTGTGGCTGGCTGTATAAGTGAGTGATTAAATATTTCTTACTGAATGCATCGGTTAGTGACTAAACTGTGTGAATGTCTGTATCAGTCTGTTGGTGTGTAGGCGGCTGCATGGGTTGGTGAGCAGCTACATAAGAGTCTATATGGGTTATTCATTGCTGGTCTGAGTATCTGTATGGGTGCCTGAGTGTCTGTGTTGGGTGTGTGTGAATCACTGCATAGATGTGTGAGTGGGTTTTTCACTGGGTGTATGGGTTCAAGGGAACATCTGTGAGGGTTTGTATGGGTGGGTGAGTGTGTGTACATCTGTGTTGGTGAGTGAATGGATGTCTCAGTGGTACATGTCTGAGTAACTTCATATGTGAAAGGTAGTGTTTGTGAGTGTTGGAGTATAAAAATGACTACATGTGAGAGTGAGTGATAGTGAGAGTGGCTGTGTGGATGAGTGTGGGCTTGTGTCAGTGATTGTATAAGAGAGTAAGTATGTGTTAGTATCTGTGTGAATAAGTGCGGTGGTGTGTGTATAACTGTATAGGTGAGTAAATGGGAGTGTGATTGATTCTTTGCATGACTGACTAGTTGTGTAAGTAACTATGAGTGAGTGGCAGTGTGTGAGTGTCTGTATACATGTATGAGTGCATATGACAGTGGCTGTATTGATGAGTGACTGCATGTATGAGTGACTGTATGGGTGAGTGAGTGGAGGTGTGTGTAGACCTAGAAATCATGTTTGTTTGATGTTTGTTCCTGCTTCCTTAGTGAATAATAGCGCCGTATGGAAAAGATGTTATAAGCTAATACGATAATCATATGCTGAAATTCGTTTCGCAATAGGGGAATTTGTAACGGTGTTAGGAATCATACATCGTGTCGTGCATAGTGTTTCACAGATGTAGGTAATTGTCGTTTCTTAATGTTATGAAATTGCGGCACAGCAGGGGCTCTAGCTATAGGGCTTTTGTGATAGGCATTTGCTGACATCTATTCTGCAATATGGGGCTTGCGTGGTGTCAGAGGTCACACAACATGTGATGCATTGTTATATTACCAATGTAAGTAATTGTCTCATTCACAGGGAAAGCCGGGATCGGACGCAATAGGTAACGAGACGGGAGAAATGAGACGGGAGAAATGAGCGCACTACGAAACCGCAAGTATACTGTAACGCGCAATCTTAACCACGCTGTCTCTTTTCCCCAGTCTCCCTACAGCTCAACCATCCGACTGGAGCGCGTTTAATTAAATGCGTGAGGTAACAATTTCCCAAATGTGTTCTACAACAGACTATAGTCTGTCAGGGTCACGTTTACAGAACCACATTCATGATTATACACCTTACTATGCTGCCTCAGTTAATTTCACATCACAAAAGGGAAGGTGTTATTGAAAATGTTCATAATGGTCCAAAAAATGAGTAAAATCAACTGTTGTGCACAATCACTGATCGAAATAGAGATAAAACTACTCTAAGACTCACCTACCGAGTTACGGAGAATACATGCATGTATCACCAACTCCAAGCATGCTATAGTCCTTTGCATGAGTACGGAGTGTTGAAGAGAGAGTTGACATTGCCATACTTGCTAACTGGTCTTCGAAGTATTGCCATTTTTTAGTTGTTTAGAACTCTATCAATGGATAGATGTGATAAGCAGATTTCTGCTTGGTATGTGTCCCTTTGTAACCCCCCCGTGTGTGTGCTGCAAAACTTTTGTGTTTATTCATTACAGGTACATTAAGACCTCCAAAACAGAGAAACAGGTCAACATCCCTATTTCTTTTCACTTTTTAAGAGCACGTTATTTAGACTTTCCTCACGTTATTCACTTAACGGTCCTGATGAATGCCCGTAAGTCCTAACCAAGGCGACTGAGGCAGAAACATGTTGACCAACTTTTAACCTCCCCCCACTATTCATGATCTCAAATACTCTGAGTGCACCTATCACTCATAATTCAGTTCACAAGATGCACTACCATAGAGTTTACTAGACCCAAACTCAGACCAAATAAATGTTATTTTCTGGCTTTGTGGTCTTTTTATATTCCTTATCACTGGCTCACTACTGCATCAACCTTGGGTAAGAACCTCCTGGTGGAGGCTGCATAACCTGATCGACCTAATAATTATGCACACACGAGATTCAAAAGCGGAGAACCAAGATATACCGCTTCAGATACCATCATACCCATCACGTGCATGAGGGTCTTTTATACTGGAACATCCTCCGCTCTTCCTGCATACCTAAGGTTGTGTAGGACAAGTGATCCTTTCTCATTTGATTAGCATAATCCTTAGATTAG
>NW_028240965.1:0-117000 GCF_964263255.1 Lissotriton vulgaris
CCAACCCCACTTACAAGTAAAACTAGCTAAAATGTGCCTGGCTTCTCTTCACTGAAAATCTCATTCTGAGTAAATTTTTAGCATACGTTTGCTCCTGCCGGGTCAGCTGAGCAGCGAATTTCTATTTAACCACCTGCTATCATGAGAGACCTCAGGGCTGCATGTTTTGAGCCCAGTACTGATCCTGAAAAGCGTTTCCAACCCCACTTACAAGTAAAACTAGCTAAAATGTGCCTGGCTGCTATTCACTGAAAAGCTCATTCTGTGTACATTTTTGGCATACGTTTGCTCCTACCGGGTCAGCTGAGCAGCCAATTTCTATTTAACCACCTGCTTTCATGAGAGACCTCAGGGCTCCATGTTTTGAGCCCAGTACTGAGCCTGAAAAGCATTTCCAACCCCACTTACAAGTAAAACTAGCTAAAATGTGCCTGGCTTCTCTTCACTGAAAAGCTCATTCTGAGTACATTTTTAGCATACGTTTCCTCCTGCCGGGTCAGCTGAGCAGAGAATTTCTATTTAACCACCTGCTATCATGAGAGACCTCAGGGCTGCATGTTTTGAGCCCAGTACTGATCCTGAAAAGCGTTTCCAACCCCACTTACAAGTAAAACTAGCTAAAATGTGCCTGGCTGCTATTCACTGAAAAGCTCATTCTGTGTACATTTTTGGCATACGTTTGCTCCTGCCGGGTCAGCTGAGCAGCGAATTTCTATTTAACCACCTGCTTTCATGAGAGACCTCAGGGCTGCATGTTTTGAGCCCAGTACTGAGCCTGAAAAGCGTTTCCAACCCCACTTACAAGTAAAACTAGCTAAAATGTGCCTGGCTTCTCTTCACTGAAAAGCTCATTCTGAGTACATTTTTAGCATACGTTTTCTCCTGCCGGGTCAGCTGAGCAGCATATTTCTATTTAACCACCTGCTATCATGAGAGACCTCAGGGCTGCATGTTTTGAGCCCAGTACTGATCCTGAAAAGCGTTTCCAACCCCACTTACAAGTAAAACTAGCTAAAATGTGCCTGGCTGCTATTCACTGAAAAGCTCATTCTGAGTACATTTTTAGCATACGTTTGCTCCTGCCGGGTCAGCTGAGCAGCAAATTTCTATTTAACCACCTGCTATCATGAGAGACCTCAGGGCTGCATGTTTTGAGCCCAGTACTGATCCTGAAAAGCGTTTCCAATCCCACTTACAAGTAAAACTAGCTAAAATGTGCCTGGCTGCTATTCACTGAAAAGCTCATTCTGTGTACATTTTTGGCATACGTTTGCTCCTGCCGGGTCAGCTGAGCAGCAAATTTCTATTTAACCACCTGCTTTCATGAGAGACCTCAGGGCTGCATGTTTTGAGCCCAGTACTGAGCCTGAAAAGCATTTCCAACCCCACTTACAAGTAAAACTAGCTAAAATATGCCTGGCTTCTCTTCACTGAAAAGCTTATTCTGAGTACATTTTTAGCATACGTTTGCTCCTGCCGGGTCAGCTGAGCAGTGAATTTCTATTTAACCACCTGCTATCATCAGAGACCTCAGGGCTGCGTGTTTTGAGCCCAGTACTGATCCTGAAAAGCGTTTCCAACCCCACTTACAAGTAAAACTAGCTAAAATGTGCCTGGCTTCTCTTCACTGAAAAGCTCATTCTGAGTACATTTTTAGCATACGTTTGCTCCTGCCAGGTCAGCTGAGCAGCGAATTTCTATTTAACCACCTGCTATCATGAGAGACCTCAGGGCTGCATGTTTTGAGCCCAGTACTGATCCGGAAAATCGTTTCCAACCCCACTTACAAGTAAAACTAGCTAAAATGTGCCTGGCTGCTATTCACTGAAAAGCTCATTCTGTGTACATTTTTGGCATACGTTTGCTCCTACCGGGTCAGCTGAGCAGCGAATTTCTATTTAACCACCTGCTTTCATGAGAGACCTCAGGGCTGCATGTTTTGAGCCCAGTACTGAGCCTGAAAAGCGTTTCCAACCCAAATTACAAGTAAAACTAGCTAAAATGTGCCTGGCTTCTCTTCACTGAAAAGCTCATTCTGAGTACATTTTTAGCATACGTTTGCTCCTGCCGGGTCAGCTGAGCAGCGAATTTCTATTTAACCACCTGCTATCATGAGAGACCTCAGGGCTGCATGTTTTGAGCCCAGTACTGATCCTGAAAAGCGTTTCCAACCCCACTTACAAGTAAAACTAGCTAAAATGTGCCTGGCTGCTAGTCACTGAAAAGCTCATTCTGTGTACATTTTTGGCATACGTTTGCTCCTGCCGGGTCAGCTGAGCAGCAAATTTCAATTTAACCACCTGCTTTCATGAGAGACCTCAGGGCTGCATGTTTTGAGCCCAGTACTGAGCCTGAAAAGCGTTTCCAACCCCACTTACAAGTAAAACTAGCTAAAATGTGCCTGGCTTCTCTTCACTGAAAAGCTCATTCTGAGTACATTTTTAGCATACGTTTGCTCCTGCCGGGTCAGCTGAGCAGCGAATTTCTATTTAACCACCTGCTATCATGAGAGACCTCAGGGCTGCATGTTTTGAGCCCAGTACTGATCCTGAAAAGCGTTTCCAACCCCACTTACAAGTAAAACTAGCTAAAATGTGCCTGGCTGCTATTCACTGAAAAGCTCATTCTGTGTACATTTTTGGCATACGTTTGCTCCTACCGGGTCAGCTGAGCAACGAATTTCTATTTAACCACCAGCTTTCATGAGAGACCTCAGGGCTGCATGTTTTGAGCCCAGTACTGAGCCTGAAAAGCATTTCCAACCCCACTTACAAGTAAAACTAGCTAAAATGTGCCTGGCTTCTCTTCACTGAAAAGCTCATTCTGAGTACATTTTTAGCATACGTTTGCTCCTGCCGGGTCAGCTGAGCAGCGAATTTCTATTTAACCACCTGCTATCATCAGAGACCTCAGGGCTGCATGTTTTGAGCCCAGTACTGATCCTGAAAAGCGTTTCCAATCCCACTTACAAGTAAAACTAGCTAAAATGTGCCTGGCTGCTATTCACTGAAAAGCTCATTCTGTGTACATTTTTGGCATACGTTTGCTCCTACCGGGTCAGCTGAGCAGCAAATTTCTATTTAACCACCTGCTTTCATGAGAGACCTCGGGGCTGCATGTTTTGAGCCCAGTACTGAGCCTGAAAAGCGTTTCCAACCCCACTTACAAGTAAAACTAGCTAAAATGTGCCTGGCTTCTCTTCACTGAAAAGCTCATTCTGAGTACATTTTTAGCATACGTTTGCTCCTGCCGGGTCAGCTGAGCAGCAAATTTCTACTTAACCACCTGCTATCATGAGAGACCTCAGGGCTGCATGTTTTGAGCCCAGTACTGATCCTGAAAAGCGTTTCCAACCCCACTTACAAGTAAAACTAGCTAAAATATGCCTGGCTGCTATTCACTGAAAAGCTCATTCTGTGTACATTTTTGGCATACGTTTGCTCCTGCCGGGTCAGCTGAGCAGCGAATTTCTATTTAACCACCTGCTTTCATGAGAGACCTCGGGGCTGCATGTTTTGAGCCCAGTACTGAGCCTGAAAAGCGTTTCCAACCCCACTTACAAGTAAAACTAGCTAAAATGTGCCTGGCTTCTCTTCACTGAAAATCTCATTCTGAGTAAATTTTTAGCATACGTTTGCTCCTGCCGGGTCAGCTGAGCAGCGAATTTCTATTTAACCACCTGCTATCATGAGAGACCTCAGGGCTGCATGTTTTGAGCCCAGTACTGATCCTGAAAAGCGTTTCCAACCCCACTTACAAGTAAAACTAGCTAAAATGTGCCTGGCTGCTATTCACTGAAAAGCTCATTCTGTGTACATTTTTGGCATACGTTTGCTCCTACCGGGTCAGCTGAGCAGCCAATTTCTATTTAACCACCTGCTTTCATGAAAGACCTCAGGGCTCCATGTTTTGAGCCCAGTACTGAGCCTGAAAAGCATTTCCAACCCCACTTACAAGTAAAACTAGCTAAAATGTGCCTGGCTTCTCTTCACTGAAAAGCTCATTCTGAGTACATTTTTAGCATACGTTTTCTCCAGCCGGGTCAGCTGAGCAGCATATTTCTATTTAACCACCTGCTATCATGAGAGACCTCAGGGCTGCATGTTTTGAGCCCAGTACTGATCCTGAAAAGCGTTTCCAACCCCACTTACAAGTAAAACTAGCTAAAATGTGCCTGGCTGCTATTCACTGAAAAGCTCATTCTGAGTACATTTTTTAGCATACGTTTGCTCCTGCCGGGTCAGCTGAGCAGCAAATTTCTATTTAACCACCTGCTATCATGAGAGACCTCAGGGCTGCATGTTTTGAGCCCAGTACTGATCCTGAAAAGCGTTTCCAATCCCACTTACAAGTAAAACTAGCTAAAATGTGCCTGGCTGCTATTCACTGAAAAGCTCATTCTGTGTACATTTTTGGCATACGTTTGCTCCTGCCGGGTCAGCTGAGCAGCAAATTTCTATTTAACCACCTGCTTTCATGAGAGACCTCAGGGCTGCATGTTTTGAGCCCAGTACTGAGCCTGAAAAGCATTTCCAACCCCACTTACAAGTAAAACTAGCTAAAATATGCCTGGCTTCTCTTCACTGAAAAGCTTATTCTGAGTACATTTTTAGCATACGTTTGCTCCTGCCGGGTCAGCTGAGCAGTGAATTTCTATTTAACCACCTGCTATCAAAGAGACCTCAGGGCTGCGTGTTTTGAGCCCAGTACTGATCCTGAAAAGCGTTTCCAACCCCACTTACAAGTAAAACTAGCTAAAATGTGCCTGGCTTCTCTTCACTGAAAAGCTCATTCTGAGTACATTTTTAGCATACGTTTGCTCCTGCCAGGTCAGCTGAGCAGCGAATTTCTATTTAACCACCTGCTATCATGAGAGACCTCAGGGCTGCATGTTTTGAGCCCAGTACTGATCCGGAAAATCGTTTCCAACCCCACTTACAAGTAAAACTAGCTAAAATGTGCCTGGCTGCTATTCACTGAAAAGCTCATTCTGTGTACATTTTTGGCATACGTTTGCTCCTACCGGGTCAGCTGAGCAGCGAATTTCTATTTAACCACCTGCTTTCATGAGAGACCTCAGGGCTGCATGTTTTGAGCCCAGTACTGAGCCTGAAAAGCATTTCCAACCCCACCTACAAGTAAAACTAGCTAAAGTGCCTGGCTTCTCTTCACTGAAAAGCTCATTCTGAGTACATTTTTAGCATACGTTTGCTCCTGCCGGGTCAGCTGAGCAGCGAATTTCTATTTAACCACCTGCTATCATGAGAGACCTCAGGGCTGCATGTTTTGAGCCCAGTACTGATCCTGAAAAGCGTTTCCAACCCCACTTACAAGTAAAACTAGCTAAAATGTGCCTGGCTGCTATTCACTGAAAAGCTCATTCTGTGTACATTTTTGGCATACGTTTGCTCCTACCGGGTCAGCTGAGCAGCGAATTTCTATTTAACCACCTGCTTTCATGAGAGACCTCAGGGCTGCATGTTTTGAGCCCAGTACTGAGCCTGAAAAGCGTTTCCAACCCAAATTACAAGTAAAACTAGCTAAAATGTGCCTGGCTTTTCTTCACTGAAAAGCTCATTCTGAGTACATTTTTAGCATACGTTTGCTCCTGCCGGGTCAGCTGAGCAGCGAATTTCTATTTAACCACCTGCTATCATGAGAGACCTCAGGGCTGCATGTTTTGAGCCCAGTACTGATCCTGAAAAGCGTTTCCAACCCCACTTACAAGTAAAACTAGCTAAAATGTGCCTGGCTGCTAGTCACTGAAAAGCTCATTCTGTGTACATTTTTGGCATACGTTTGCTCCTGCCGGGTCAGCTGAGCAGCAAATTTCAATTTAACCACCTGCTTTCATGAGAGACCTCAGGGCTGCATGTTTTGAGCCCAGTACTGAGCCTGAAAAGCGTTTCCAACCCCACTTACAAGTAAAACTAGCTAAAATGTGCCTGGCTTCTCTTCACTGAAAAGCTCATTCTGAGTACATTTTTAGCATACGTTTGCTCCTGCCGGGTCAGCTGAGCAGCGAATTTCTATTTAACCACCTGCTATCATGAGAGACCTCAGGGCTGCATGTTTTGAGCCCAGTACTGATCCTGAAAAGCGTTTCCAACCCCACTTACAAGTAAAACTAGCTAAAATGTGCCTGGCTGCTATTCACTGAAAAGCTCATTCTGTGTACATTTTTGGCATACGTTTGCTCCTACCGGGTCAGCTGAGCAACGAATTTCTATTTAACCACCAGCTTTCATGAGAGACCTCAGGGCTGCATGTTTTGAGCCCAGTACTGAGCCTGAAAAGCATTTACAACCCCACTTACAAGTAAAACTAGCTAAAATGTGCCTGGCTTCTCTTCACTGAAAAGCTCATTCTGAGTACATTTTTAGCATACGTTTGCTCCTGCCGGGTCAGCTGAGCAGCGAATTTCTATTTAACCACCTGCTATCATCAGAGACCTCAGGGCTGCATGTTTTGAGCCCAGTACTGATCCTGAAAAGCGTTTCCAACCCCACTTACAAGTAAAACTAGCTAAAATGTGCCTGGCTGCTATTCACTGAAAAGCTCATTCTGTGTACATTTTTGGCATACGTTTGCTCCTACCGGGTCAGCTGAGCAGCGAATTTCTATTTAACCACCTGCTTTCATGAGAGACCTCAGGGCTGCATGTTTTGAGCCCAGTACTGAGCCTGAAAAGCGTTTCCAACCCCACTTACAAGTAAAACTAGCTAAAATGTGCCTGGCTTCTCTTCACTGAAAAGCTCATTCTGATTACATTTTTAGCATACGTTTGCTCCTGCCGGGTCAGCTGAGCAGCAAATTTCTACTTAACCACCTGCTATCATGAGAGACCTCAGGGCTGCATGTTTTGCGCCCAGTACTGATCCTGAAAAGCGTTTCCAACCCCACTTACAAGTAAAACTAGCTAAAATATGCCTGGCTGCTATTCACTGAAAAGCTCATTCTGTGTACATTTTTGGCATACGTTTGCTCCTGCCGGGTCAGCTGAGCAGCGAATTTCTATTTAACCACCTGCTTTCATGAGAGACCTCGGGGCTGCATGTTTTGAGCCCAGTACTGAGCTTGAAAAGCGTTTCCAACCCCACTTACAAGTAAAACTAGCTAAAATGTGCCTGGCTTCTCTTCACTGAAAATCTCATTCTGAGTAAATTTTTAGCATACGTTTGCTCCTGCCGGGTCAGCTGAGCAGCGAATTTCTATTTAACCACCTGCTATCATGAGAGACCTCAGGGCTGCATGTTTTGAACCCAGTACTGATCCTGAAAAGCGTTTCCAACCCCACTTACAAGTAAAACTAGCTAAAATGTGCCTGGCTGCTATTCACTGAAAAGCTCATTCTGTGTACATTTTTGGCATACGTTTGCTCCTACCGGGTCAGCTGAGCAGCCAATTTCTATTTAACCACCTGCTTTCATGAAAGACCTCAGGGCTCCATGTTTTGAGCCCAGTACTGAGCCTGAAAAGCATTTCCAACCCCACTTACAAGTAAAACTAGCTAAAATGTGCCTGGCTTCTCTTCACTGAAAAGCTCATTCTGAGTACATTTTTAGCATACGTTTTCTCCAGCCGGGTCAGCTGAGCAGCATATTTCTATTTAACCACCTGCTATCATGAGAGACCTCAGGGCTGCATGTTTTGAGCCCAGTACTGATCCTGAAAAGCGTTTCCAACCCCACTTACAAGTAAAACTAGCTAAAATGTGCCTGGCTGCTATTCACTGAAAAGCTCATTCTGAGTACATTTTTAGCATACGTTTGCTCCTGCCGGGTCAGCTGAGCAGCAAATTTCTATTTAACCACCTGCTATCATGAGAGACCTCAGGGCTGCATGTTTTGAGCCCAGTACTGATCCTGAAAAGCGTTTCCAATCCCACTTACAAGTAAAACTAGCTAAAATGTGCCTGGCTGCTATTCACTGAAAAGCTCATTCTGTGTACATTTTTGGCATACGTTTGCTCCTGCCGGGTCAGCTGAGCAGCAAATTTCTATTTAACCACCTGCTTTCATGAGAGACCTCAGGGCTGCATGTTTTGAGCCCAGTACTGAGCCTGAAAAGCATTTCCAACCCCACTTACCAGTAAAACTAGCTAAAATATGCCTGGCTTCTCTTCACTGAAAAGCTTATTCTGAGTACATTTTTAGCATACGTTTGCTCCTGCCGGGTCAGCTGAGCAGTGAATTTCTATTTAACCACCTGCTATCAAAGAGACCTCAGGGCTGCGTGTTTTGAGCCCAGTACTGATCCTGAAAAGCGTTTCCAACCCCACTTACAAGTAAAACTAGCTAAAATGTGCCTGGCTTCTCTTCACTGAAAAGCTCATTCTGAGTACATTTTTAGCATACGTTTGCTCCTGCCAGGTCAGCTGAGCAGCGAATTTCTATTTAACCACCTGCTATCATGAGAGACCTCAGGGCTGCATGTTTTGAGCCCAGTACTGATCCGGAAAATCGTTTCCAACCCCACTTACAAGTAAAACTAGCTAAAATGTGCCTGGCTGCTATTCACTGAAAAGCTCATTCTGTGTACATTTTTGGCATACGTTTGCTCCTACCGGGTCAGCTGAGCAGCGAATTTCTATTTAACCACCTGCTTTCATGAGAGACCTCAGGGCTGCATGTTTTGAGCCCAGTACTGAGCCTGAAAAGCATTTCCAACCCCACCTACAAGTAAAACTAGCTAAAGTGCCTGGCTTCTCTTCACTGAAAAGCTCATTCTGAGTACATTTTTAGCATACGTTTGCTCCTGCCGGGTCAGCTGAGCAGCGAATTTCTATTTAACCACCTGCTATCATGAGAGACCTCAGGGCTGCATGTTTTGAGCGCAGTACTGATCCTGAAAAGCGTTTCCAACCCCACTTACAAGTAAAACTAGCTAAAATGTGCCTGGCTGCTATTCACTGAAAAGCTCATTCTGTGTACATTTTTGGCATACGTTTGCTCTTACCGGGTCAGCTGAGCAGCGAATTTCTATTTAACCACCTGCTTTCATGAGAGACCTCAGGGCTGCATGTTTTGAGCCCAGTACTGAGCCTGAAAAGCGTTTCCAACCCAAATTACAAGTAAAACTAGCTAAAATGTGCCTGGCTTTTCTTCACTGAAAAGCTCATTCTGAGTACATTTTTAGCATACGTTTGCTCCTGCCGGGTCAGCTGAGCAGCGAATTTCTATTTAACCACCTGCTATCATGAGAGACCTCAGGGCTGCATGTTTTGAGCCCAGTACTGATCCTGAAAAGCGTTTCCAACCCCACTTACAAGTAAAACTAGCTAAAATGTGCCTGGCTGCTAGTCACTGAAAAGCTCATTCTGTGTACATTTTTGGCATACGTTTGCTCCTGCCGGGTCAGCTGAGCAGCAAATTTCAATTTAACCACCTGCTTTCATGAGAGACCTCAGGGCTGCATGTTTTGAGCCCAGTACTGAGCCTGAAAAGCGTTTCCAACCCCACTTACTAGTAAAACTAGCTAAAATGTGCCTGGCTTCTCTTCACTGAAAAGCTCATTCTGAGTACATTTTTAGCATACGTTTGCTCCTGCCGGGTCAGCTGAGCAGCGAATTTCTATTTAACCACCTGCTATCATGAGAGACCTCAGGGCTGCATGTTTTGAGCCCAGTACTGATCCTGAAAAGCGTTTCCAACCCCACTTACAAGTAAAACTAGCTAAAATGTGCCTGGCTGCTATTCACTGAAAAGCTCATTCTGTGTACATTTTTGGCATACGTTTGCTCCTACCGGGTCAGCTGAGCAACGAATTTCTATTTAACCACCAGCTTTCATGAGAGACCTCAGGGCTGCATGTTTTGAGCCCAGTACTGAGCCTGAAAAGCATTTCCAACCCCACTTACAAGTAAAACTAGCTAAAATGTGCCTGGCTTCTCTTCACTGAAAAGCTCATTCTGAGTACATTTTTAGCATACGTTTGCTCCTGCCGGGTCAGCTGAGCAGCGAATTTCTATTTAACAACCTGCTATCATCAGAGACCTCAGGGCTGCATGTTTTGAGCCCAGTACTGATCCTGAAAAGCGTTTCCAACCCCACTTACAAGTAAAACTAGCTAAAATGTGCCTGGCTGCTATTCACTGAAAAGCTCATTCTGTGTACATTTTTGGCATACGTTTGCTCCTACCGGGTCAGCTGAGCAGCGAATTTCTATTTAACCACCTGCTATCATGAGAGACCTCAGGGCTGCATGTTTTGAGCCCAGTACTGATCCTGAAAAGCGTTTCCAACCCCACTTACAAGTAAAACTAGCTAAAATGTGCCTGGCTGCTATTCACTGAAAAGCTCATTCTGTGTACATTTTTGGCATACGTTTGCTCCTACCGGGTCAGCTGAGCAGCAAATTTCTATTTAACCACCTGCTTTCATGAGAGACCGCAGGGCTGCATGTTTTGAGCCCAGTACTGAGCCTGAAAAGCGTTTCCAACCCCACTTACAAGTAAAACTAGCTAAAATGTGCCTGGCTTCTCTTCACTGAAAATCTCATTCTGAGTAAATTTTTAGCATACGTTTGCTCCTGCCGGGTCAGCTGAGCAGCGAATTTCTATTTAACCACCTGCTATCATGAGATACCTCAGGGCTGCATGTTTTGAGCCCAGTACTGATCCTGAAAAGCGTTTCCAACCCCACTTACAAGTAAAACTAGCTAAAATGTGCCTGGCTGCTATTCACTGAAAAGCTCATTCTGTGTACATTTTTGGCATACGTTTGCTCCTACCGGGTCAGCTGAGCAGCCAATTTCTATTTAACCACCTGCTTTCATGAAAGACCTCAGGGCTCCATGTTTTGAGCCCAGTACTGAGCCTGAAAAGCATTTCCAACCCCACTTACAAGTAAAACTAGCTAAAATGTGCCTGGCTTCTCTTCACTGAAAAGCTCATTCTGAGTACATTTTTAGCATACGTTTGCTCCTGCCGGGTCAGCTGAGCAGCGAATTTCTATTTAACCACCTGCTATCATGAGAGACCTCAGGGCTGCATGTTTTGAG
This sequence comes from Lissotriton vulgaris, assembly GCF_964263255.1. Classification (NCBI taxonomy): domain Eukaryota; kingdom Metazoa; phylum Chordata; class Amphibia; order Caudata; family Salamandridae; genus Lissotriton; species Lissotriton vulgaris. The sequence goes on from NW_028240965.1 coordinate 11,002, forward strand.
CCCAGTACTGATCCTGAAAAGCGTTTCCAACCCCACTTACAAGTAAAACTAGCTAAAATGTGCCTGGCTGCTATTCACTGAAAAGCTCATTCTGTGTACATTTTTGGCATACGTTTGCTCCTACCGGGTCAGCTGAGCAGCGAATTTCTATTTAACCACCTGCTTTCATGAGAGACCGCAGGGCTGCATGTTTTGAGCCCAGTACTGAGCCTGAAAAGCATTTCCAACCCCACTTACAAGTAAAACTAGCTAAAATGTGCCTGGCTTCTCTTCACTGAAAAGCTCATTCTGAGTACATTTTTAGCATACGTTTGCTCCTGCCGGGTCAGCTGAGCAGCGAATTTCTATTTAACCACCTGCTATCATGAGAGACCTCAGGGCTGCATGTTTGGAGCCCAGTACTGATCCTGAAAAGCGTTTCCAACCCCACTTACAAGTAAAACTAGCTAAAATGTGCCTGGCTGCTATTCACTGAAAAGCTCATTCTGTGTACATTTTTGGCATACGTTTGCTCCTGCCGGGTCAGCTGAGCAGCGAATTTCTATTTAACCACCTGCTTTCATGAGAGACCTCAGGGCTGCATGTTTTGAGCCCAGTACTGAGCCTGAAAAGCGTTTCCAACCCCACTTACAAGTAAAACTAGCTAAAATGTGCCTGGCTTCTCTTCACTGAAAAGCTCATTCTGAGTACATTTTTAGCATACGTTTGCTCCTGCCGGGTCAGCTGAGCAGCGAATTTCTATTTAACCACCTGCTATCATCAGAGACCTCAGGGCTGCATGTTTTGAGCCCAGTACTGATCCTGAAAAGCGTTTCCAACCCCACTTACAAGTAAAACTAGCTAAAATGTGCCTGGCTGCTATTCACTGAAAAGCTCATTCTGTGTACATTTTTGGCATACGTTTGCTCCTACCGGGTCAGCTGAGCAGCCAATTTCTATTTAACCACCTGCTTTCATGAGAGACCTCAGGGCTCCATGTTTTGAGCCCAGTACTGAGCCTGAAAAGCATGTCCAACCCCACTTACAAGTAAAACTAGCTAAAATGTGCCTGGCTTCTCTTCACTGAAAAACTCATTCTGAGTAAATTTTTAGCATACGTTTGCTCCTGCCGGGTCAGCTGAGCAGCGAATTTCTATTTAACCACCTGCTATCATGAGAGACCTCAGGGCTGCATGTTTTGAGCCCAGTACTGATCCTGAAAAGCGTTTCCAACCCCACTTACAAGTAAAACTAGCTAAAATGTGCCTGGCTGCTATTCACTGAAAAGCTCATTCTGTGTACATTTTTGGCATACGTTTGCTCCTACCGGGTCAGCTGAGCAGCGAATTTCTATTTAACCACCTGCTTTCATGAGAGATCGCAGGGCTGCATGTTTTGAGCCCAGTACTGAGCCTGAAAAGCATTTCCAACCCCACTTACAAGTAAAACTAGCTAAAATGTGCCTGGCTTCTCTTCACTGAAAAGCTCATTCTGAGTACATTTTTAGCATACGTTTGCTCCTGCCGGGTCAGCTGAGCAGCGAATTTCTATTTAACCACCTGCTATCATGAGAGACCTCAGGGCTGCATGTTTGGAGCCCAGTACTGATCCTGAAAAGCGTTTCCAACCCCACTTACAAGTAAAACTAGCTAAAATGTGCCTGGCTGCTATTCACTGAAAAGCTCATTCTGTGTACATTTTTGGCATACGTTTGCTCCTGCCGGGTCAGCTGAGCAGCGAATTTCTATTTAACCACCTGCTTTCATGAGAGACCTCAGGGCTGCATGTTTTGAGCCCAGTACTGAGCCTGAAAAGCGTTTCCAACCCCACTTACAAGTAAAACTAGCTAAAATGTGCCTGGCTTCTCTTCACTGAAAAGCTCATTCTGAGTACATTTTTAGCATACGTTTGCTCCTGTCGGGTCAGCTGAGCAGCGAATTTCTATTTAACCACCTGCTATCATGAGAGACCTCAGGGCTGCATGTTTTGAGCCCAGTACTGATCCTGAAAAGCGTTTCCAACCCCACTTACAAGTAAAACTAGCTAAAATGTGCCTGGCTGCTATTCACTGAAAAGCTCATTCTGTGTACATTTTTGGCATACGTTAGCTCCTACCGGGTCAGCTCAGCAGCGAATTTCTATTTAACCACCTGCTTTCATGAGAGACCTCAGGGCTGCATGTTTTGAGCCCAGTACTGAGCCTGAAAAGCATTTCCAACCCCACTTACAAGTAAAACTAGCTAAAGTGCCTGGCTTCTCTTCACTGAAAAGCTCATTCTGAGTACATTTTTAGCATACGTTTGCTCCTGCCGGGTCAGCTGAGCAGCGAATTTCTATTTAACCACCTGCTATCATGAGAGACCTCAGGGCTGCATGTTTTGAGCCCAGTACTGATCCTGAAAAGCGTTTCCAACCCCACTTACAAGTAAAACTAGCTAAAATGTGCCTGGCTGCTATTCACTGAAAAGCTCATTCTGTGTACATTTTTGGCATACGTTTGCTCCTGCTGGGTCAGCTGAGCAGCGAATTTCTATTTAACCACCTGCTTTCATGGGAGACCTCAGGGCTGCATGTTTTGAGCCCAGTACTGAGCCTGAAAAGCGTTTCCAACCCCACTTACAAGTAAAACTAGCTAAAATGTGCCTGGCTGCTATTCACTGAAAAGCTCATTCTGTGTACATTTTTGGCATACGTTTGCTCCTACCGGGTCAGTTGAGCAGCGAATTTCTATTTAACCACCTGCTTTCATGAGAGACCGCAGGGCTGCATGTTTTGAGCCCAGTACTGAGCCTGAAAAGCATTTCCAACCCCACTTACAAGTAAAACTAGCTAAAATGTGCCTGGCTTCTCTTCACTGAAAAGCTCATTCTGAGTACATTTTTAGCATACGTTTGCTCCTGCCGGGTCAGCTGAGCAGCGAATTTCTATTTAACCACCTGCTATCATGAGAGACCTCAGGGCTGCATGTTTGGAGCCCAGTACTGATCCTGAAAAGCGTTTCCAACCCCACTTACAAGTAAAACTAGCTAAAATGTGCCTGGCTGCTATTCACTGAAAAGCTCATTCTGTGTACATTTTTGGCATACGTTTGCTCCTGCCGGGTCAGCTGAGCAGCGAATTTCTATTTAACCACCTGCTTTCATGAGAGACCTCAGGGCTGCATGTTTTGAGCCCAGTACTGAGCCTGAAAAGCGTTTCCAACCCCACTTACAAGTAAAACTAGCTAAAATGTGCCTGGCTTCTCTTCACTGAAAAGCTCATTCTGAGTACATTTTTAGCATACGTTTGCTCCTGCCGGGTCAGCTGAGCAGCGAATTTCTACTTAACCACCTGCTATCATGAGAGACCTCAGGGCTGCATGTTTTGAGCCCAGTACTGATCCTGAAAAGCGTTTCCAACCCCACTTACAAGTAAAACCAGCTAAAATATGCCTGGCTGCTATTCACTGAAAAGCTCATTCTGTGTACATTTTTGGCATACGTTTGCTCCTGCCGGGTCAGCTGAGCAGCGAATTTCTACTTAACCACCTGCTTTCATGAGAGACCTCGGGGCTGCATGTTTTGAGCCCAGTACTGAGCCTGAAAAGCGTTTCCAACCCCACTTACAAGTAAAACTAGCTAAAATGTGCCTGGCTTCTCTTCACTGAAAATCTCATTCTGAGTAAATTTTTAGCATACGTTTGCTCCTGCCGGGTCAGCTGAGCAGAGAATTTCTATTTAACCACCTGCTATCATGAGAGACCTCAGGGCTGCATGTTTTGAGCCCAGTACTGATCCTGAAAAGCGTTTCCAACCCCACTTACAAGTAAAACTAGCTAAAATGTGCCTGGCTGCTATTCACTGAAAAGCTCATTCTGTGTACATTTTTGGCATACGTTTGCTCCTACCGGGTCAGCTGAGCAGCCAATTTCTATTTAACCACCTGCTTTCATGAGAGACCTCAGGGCTCCATGTTTTGAGCCCAGTACTGAGCCTGAAAAGCATGTCCAACCCCACTTACAAGTAAAACTAGCTAAAATGTGCCTGGCTTCTCTTCACTGAAAAACTCATTCTGAGTAAATTTTTAGCATACGTTTGCTCCTGCCGGGTCAGCTGAGCAGCGAATTTCTATTTAACCACCTGCTATCATGAGAGACCTCAGGGCTGCATGTTTTGAGCCCAGTACTGATCCTGAAAAGCGTTTCCAACCCCACTTACAAGTAAAACTAGCTAAAATGTGCCTGGCTGCTATTCACTGAAAAGCTCATTCTGTGTACATTTTTGGCATACGTTTGCTCCTACCGGGTCAGCTGAGCAGCGAATTTCTATTTAACCACCTGCTTTCATGAGAGACCGCAGGGCTGCATGTTTTGAGCCCAGTACTGAGCCTGAAAAGCATTTCCAACCCCACTTACAAGTAAAACTAGCTAAAATGTGCCTGGCTTCTCTTCACTGAAAAGCTCATTCTGAGTACATTTTTAGCATACGTTTGCTCCTGCCGGGTCAGCTGAGCAGCGAATTTCTATTTAACCACCTGCTATCATGAGAGACCTCAGGGCTGCATGTTTGGAGCCCAGTACTGATCCTGAAAAGCGTTTCCAACCCCACTTACAAGTAAAACTAGCTAAAATGTGCCTGGCTGCTATTCACTGAAAAGCTCATTCTGTGTACATTTTTGGCATACGTTTGCTCCTGCCGGGTCAGCTGAGCAGCGAATTTCTATTTAACCACCTGCTTTCGTGAGAGACCTCAGGGCTGCATGTTTTGAGCCCAGTACTGATCCTGAAAAGCGTTTCCAACCCCACTTACAAGTAAAACTAGCTAAAATGTGCCTGGCTGCTATTCACTGAAAAGCTCATTCTGTGTACATTTTTGGCATACGTTAGCTCCTACCGGGTCAGCTCAGCAGCGAATTTCTATTTAACCACCTGCTTTCATGAGAGACCTCAGGGCTGCATGTTTTGAGCCCAGTACTGAGCCTGAAAAGCATTTCTAACCCCACTTACAAGTGAAACTAGCTAAAGTGCCTGGCTTCTCTTCACTGAAAAGCTCATTCTGAGTACATTTTTAGCATACGTTTGCTCCTGCCGGGTCAGCTGAGCAGCGAATTTCTATTTAACCACCTGCTATCATGAGAGACCTCAGGGCTGCATGTTTTGAGCCCAGTACTGATCCTGAAAAGCGTTTCCAACCCCACTTACAAGTAAAACTAGCTAAAATGTGCCTGGCTGCTATTCACTGAAAAGCTCATTCTGTGTACATTTTTGGCATACGTTTGCTCCTGCTGGGTCAGCTGAGCAGCGAATTTCTATTTAACCACCTGCTTTCATGGGAGACCTCAGGGCTGCATGTTTTGAGCCCAGTACTGAGCCTGAAAAGCGTTTCCAACCCCACTTACAAGTAAAACTAGCTAAAATGTGCCTGGCTGCTATTCACTGAAAAGCTCATTCTGTGTACATTTTTGGCATACGTTTGCTCCTACCGGGTCAGTTGAGCAGCGAATTTCTATTTAACCACCTGCTTTCATGAGAGACCGCAGGGCTGCATGTTTTGAGCCCAGTACTGAGCCTGAAAAGCATTTCCAACCCCACTTACAAGTAAAACTAGCTAAAATGTGCCTGGCTTCTCTTCACTGAAAAGCTCATTCTGAGTACATTTTTAGCATACGTTTGCTCCTGCCGGGTCAGCTGAGCAGCGAATTTCTATTTAACCACCTGCTATCATGAGAGACCTCAGGGCTGCATGTTTGGAGCCCAGTACTGATCCTGAAAAGCGTTTCCAACCCCACTTACAAGTAAAACTAGCTAAAATGTGCCTGGCTGCTATTCACTGAAAAGCTCATTCTGTGTACATTTTTGGCATACGTTTGCTCCTGCCGGGTCATCTGAGCAGCGAATTTCTATTTAACCACCTGCTTTCATGAGAGACCTCAGGGCTGTATGTTTTGAGCCCAGTACTGAGCCTGAAAAGCGTTTCCAACCCCACTTACAAGTAAAACTAGCTAAAATGTGCCTGGCTTCTCTTCACTGAAAAGCTCATTCTGAGTACATTTTTAGAATACGTTTGCTCCTGCCGGGTCAGCTGAGCAGCGAATTTCTATTTAACCACCTGCTATCATCAGAGACCTCAGGGCTGCATGTTTTGAGCCCAGTACTGATCCTGAAAAGCGTTTCCAACCCCACTTACAAGTAAAACCAGCTAAAATATGCCTGGCTGCTATTCACTGAAAAGCTCATTCTGTGTACATTTTTGGCATACGTTTGCTCCTGCCGGGTCAGCTGAGCAGCGAATTTCTACTTAACCACCTGCTTTCATGAGAGACCTCGGGGCTGCATGTTTTGAGCCCAGTACTGAGCCTGAAAAGCGTTTCCAACCCCACTTACAAGTAAAACTAGCTAAAATGTGCCTGGCTTCTCTTCACTGAAAATCTCATTCTGAGTAAATTTTTAGCATACGTTTGCTCCTGCCGGGTCAGCTGAGCAGAGAATTTCTATTTAACCACCTGCTATCATGAGAGATCTCAGGGCTGCATGTTTTGAGCCCAGTACTGATCCTGAAAAGCGTTTCCAACCCCACTTACAAGTAAAACTAGCTAAAATGTGCCTGGCTGCTATTCACTGAAAAGCTCATTCTGTGTACATTTTTGGCATACGTTTGCTCCTACCGGGTCAGCTGAGCAGCCAATTTCTATTTAACCACCTGCTTTCATGAGAGACCTCAGGGCTCCATGTTTTGAGCCCAGTACTGAGCCTGAAAAGCATGTCCAACCCCACTTACAAGTAAAACTAGCTAAAATGTGCCTGGCTTCTCTTCACTGAAAAACTCATTCTGAGTAAATTTTTAGCATACGTTTGCTCCTGCCGGGTCAGCTGAGCAGCGAATTTCTATTTAACCACCTGCTATCATGAGAGACTTCAGGGCTGCATGTTTTGAGCCCAGTACTGATCCTGAAAAGCGTTTCCAACCCCACTTACAAGTAAAACTAGCTAAAATGTGCCTGGCTGCTATTCACTGAAAAGCTCATTCTGTGTACATTTTTGGCATACGTTTGCTCCTACCGGGTCAGCTGAGCAGCGAATTTCTATTTAACCACCTGCTTTCATGAGAGACCGCAGGGCTGCATGTTTTGAGCCCAGTACTGAGCCTGAAAAGCATTTCCAACCCCACTTACAAGTAAAACTAGCTAAAATGTGCCTGGCTTCTCTTCACTGAAAAGCTCATTCTGAGTACATTTTTAGCATACGTTTGCTCCTGCCGGGTCAGCTGAGCAGCGAATTTCTATTTAACCACCTGCTATCATGAGAGACCTCAGGGCTGCATGTTTGGAGCCCAGTACTGATCCTGAAAAGCGTTTCCAACCCCACTTACAAGTAAAACTAGCTAAAATGTGCCTGGCTGCTATTCACTGAAAAGCTCATTCTGTGTACATTTTTGGCATACGTTTGCTCCTGCCGGGTCAGCTGAGCAGCGAATTTCTATTTAACCACCTGCTTTCATGAGAGACCTCAGGGCTGCATGTTTTGAGCCCAGTACTGAGCCTGAAAAGCGTTTCCAACCCCACTTACAAGTAAAACTAGCTAAAATGTGCCTGGCTTCTCTTCACTGAAAAGCTCATTCTGAGTACATTTTTAGCATACGTTTGCTCCTGTCGGGTCAGCTGAGCAGCGAATTTCTATTTAACCACCTGCTTTCATGAGAGACCTCAGGGCTGCATGTTTTGAGCCCAGTACTGAGCCTGAAAAGCATTTCCAACCCCACTTACAAGTAAAACTAGCTAAAGTGCCTGGCTTCTCTTCACTGAAAAGGTCATTCTGAGTACATTTTTAGCATACGTTTGCTCCTGCCGGGTCAGCTGAGCAGCGAATTTCTATTTAACCACCTGCTATCATGAGAGACCTCAGGGCTGCATGTTTTGAGCCCAGTACTGATCCTGAAAAGCGTTTCCAACCCCACTTACAAGTAAAACTAGCTAAAATGTGCCTTGCTGCTATTCACTGAAAAGCTCATTCTGTGTACATTTTTGGCATACGTTTGCTCCTGCTGGGTCAGCTGAGCAGCGATTTTCTATTTAACCACCTGCTTTAATGGGAGACCTCAGGGCTGCATGTTTTGAGCCCAGTACTGAGCCTGAAAAGCGTTTCCAACCCCACTTACAAGTAAAACTAGCTAAAATGTGCCTGGCTGCTATTCACTGAAAAGCTCATTCTGTGTACATTTTTGGCATACGTTTGCTCCTACCGGGTCAGTTGAGCAGCGAATTTCTATTTAACCACCTGCTTTCATGAGAGACCGCAGGGCTGCATGTTTTGAGCCCAGTACTGAGCCTGAAAAGCATTTCCAACCCCACTTACAAGTAAAACTAGCTAAAATGTGCCTGGCTTCTCTTCACTGAAAAGCTCATTCTGAGTACATTTTTAGCATACGTTTGCTCCTGCCGGGTCAGCTGAGCAGCGAATTTCTATTTAACCACCTGCTATCATGAGAGACCTCAGGGCTGCATGTTTGGAGCCCAGTACTGATCCTGAAAAGCGTTTCCAACCCCACTTACAAGTAAAACCAGCTAAAATATGCCTGGCTGCTATTCACTGAAAAGCTCATTCTGTGTACATTTTTGGCATACGTTTGCTCCTGCCGGGTCAGCTGAGCAGCGAATTTCTACTTAACCACCTGCTTTCATGAGAGACCTCGGGGCTGCATGTTTTGAGCCCAGTACTGAGCCTGAAAAGCGTTTCCAACCCCACTTACAAGTAAAACTAGCTAAAATGTGCCTGGCTTCTCTTCACTGAAAATCTCATTCTGAGTAAATTTTTAGCATACGTTTGCTCCTGCCGGGTCAGCTGAGCAGAGAATTTCTATTTAACCACCTGCTATCATGAGAGACCTCAGGGCTGCATGTTTTGAGCCCAGTACTGATCCTGAAAAGCGTTTCCAACCCCACTTACAAGTAAAACTAGCTAAAATGTGCCTGGCTGCTATTCACTGAAAAGCTCATTCTGTGTACATTTTTGGCATACGTTTGCTCCTACCGGGTCAGCTGAGCAGCCAATTTCTATTTAACCACCTGCTTTCATGATAGACCTCAGGGCTCCATGTTTTGAGCCCAGTACTGAGCCTGAAAAGCATGTCCAACCCCACTTACAAGTAAAACTAGCTAAAATGTGCCTGGCTTCTCTTCACTGAAAAACTCATTCTGAGTAAATTTTTAGCATACGTTTGCTCCTGCCGGGTCAGCTGAGCAGCGAATTTCTATTTAACCACCTGCTATCATGAGAGACCTCAGGGCTGCATGTTTTGAGCCCAGTACTGATCCTGAAAAGCGTTTCCAACCCCACTTACAAGTAAAACTAGCTAAAATGTGCCTGGCTGCTATTCACTGAAAAGCTCATTCTGTGTACATTTTTGGCATACGTTTGCTCCTACCGGGTCAGCTGAGCAGCGAATTTCTATTTAACCACCTGCTTTCATGAGAGACCGCAGGGCTGCATGTTTTGAGCCCAGTACTGAGCCTGAAAAGCATTTCCAACCCCACTTACAAGTAAAACTAGCTAAAATGTGCCTGGCTTCTCTTCACTGAAAAGCTCATTCTGAGTACATTTTTAGCATACGTTTGCTCCTGCCGGGTCAGCTGAGCAGCGAATTTCTATTTAACCACCTGCTATCATGAGAGACCTCAGGGCTGCATGTTTGGAGCCCAGTACTGATCCTGAAAAGCGTTTCCAACCCCACTTACAAGTAAAACTAGCTAAAATGTGCCTGGCTGCTATTCACTGAAAAGCTCATTCTGTGTACATTTTTGGCATACGTTTGCTCCTGCCGGGTCAGCTGAGCAGCGAATTTCTATTTAACCACCTGCTTTCGTGAGAGACCTCAGGGCTGCATGTTTTGAGCCCAGTACTGAGCCTGAAAAGCGTTTCCAACCCCACTTACAAGTAAAACTAGCTAAAATGTGCCTGGCTTCTCTTCACTGAAAAGCTCATTCTGAGTACATTTTTAGCATACGTTTGCTCCTGTCGGGTCAGCTGAGCAGCAAATTTCTATTTAACCACCTGCTATCATGAGAGACCTCAGGGCTGCATGTTTTGAGCCCAGTACTGATCCTGAAAAGCGTTTCCAACCCCACTTACAAGTAAAACTAGCTAAAATGTGCCTGGCTGCTATTCACTGAAAAGCTCATTCTGTGTACATTTTTGGCATACGTTAGCTCCTACCGGGTCAGCTCAGCAGCGAATTTCTATTTAACCACCTGCTTTCATGAGAGACCTCAGGGCTGCATGTTTTGAGCCCAGTACTGAGCCTGAAAAGCATTTCCAACCCCACTTACAAGTAAAACTAGCTAAAGTGCCTGGCTTCTCTTCACTGAAAAGCTCATTCTGAGTACATTTTTAGCATACGTTTGCTCCTGCCGGGTCAGCTGAGCAGCAAATTTCTATTTAACCACCTGCTATCATGAGAGACCTCAGGGCTGCATGTTTTGAGCCCAGTACTGATCCTGAAAAGCGTTTCCAACCCCACTTACAAGTAAAACTAGCTAAAATGTGCCTGGCTGCTATTCACTGAAAAGCTCATTCTGTGTACATTTTTGGCATACGTTTGCTCCTGCTGGGTCAGCTGAGCAGCGAATTTCTATTTAACCACCTGCTTTCATGGGAGACCTCAGGGCTGCATGTTTTGAGCCCAGTACTGAGCCTGAAAAGCGTTTCCAACCCCACTTACAAGTAAAACTAGCTAAAATGTGCCTGGCTGCTATTCACTGAAAAGCTCATTCTGTGTACATTTTTGGCATACGTTTGCTCCTACCGGGTCAGTTGAGCAGCGAATTTCTATTTAACCACCTGCTTTCATGAGAGACCGCAGGGCTGCATGTTTTGAGCCCAGTACTGAGCCTGAAAAGCATTTCCAACCCCACTTACAAGTAAAACTAGCTAAAATGTGCCTGGCTTCTCTTCACTGAAAAGCTCATTCTGAGTACATTTTTAGCATACGTTTGCTCCTGCCGGGTCAGCTGAGCAGCGAATTTCTATTTAACCACCTGCTATCATGAGAGACCTCAGGGCTGCATGTTTGGAGCCCAGTACTGATCCTGAAAAGCGTTTCCAACCCCACTTACAAGTAAAACTAGCTAAAATGTGCCTGGCTGCTATTCACTGAAAAGCTCATTCTGTGTACATTTTTGGCATACGTTTGCTCCTGCCGGGTCAGCTGAGCAGCGAATTTCTATTTAACCACCTGCTTTCATGAGAGACCTCAGGGCTGTATGTTTTGAGCCCAGTACTGAGCCTGAAAAGCGTTTCCAACCCCACTTACAAGTAAAACTAGCTAAAATGTGCCTGGCTTCTCTTCACTGAAAAGCTCATTCTGAGTACATTTTTAGCATACGTTTGCTCCTGCCGGGTCAGCTGAGCAGCGAATTTCTATTTAACCACCTGCTATCATCAGAGACCTCAGGGCTGCATGTTTTGAGCCCAGTACTGATCCTGAAAAGCGTTTCCAACCCCACTTACAAGTAAAACTAGCTAAAATGTGCCTGGCTGCTATTCACTGAAAAGCTCATTCTGTGTACATTTTTGGCATACGTTTGCTCCTGCCGGGTCAGCTGAGCAGCGAATTTCTACTTAACCACCTGCTTTCATGAGAGACCTCGGGGCTGCATGTTTTGAGCCCAGTACTGAGCCTGAAAAGCGTTTCCAACCCCACTTACAAGTAAAACTAGCTAAAATGTGCCTGGCTTCTCTTCACTGAAAATCTCATTCTGAGTAAATTTTTAGCATACGTTTGCTCCTGCCGGGTCAGCTGAGCAGCAAATTTCTATTTAACCACCTGCTTTCACGAGAGACCTCAGGGCTGCATGTTTTGAACCCAGTACTGAGCCTGAAAAGCGTTTCCAACCCCACTTACAAGTAAAACTAGCTAAAATGTGCCTGGCTTCTCTTCACTGAAAAGCTCATTCTGAGTACATTTTTAGCATACGTTTGCTCCTGCCGGGTCAGCTGAGCAGCGAATTTCTACTTAACCACCTGCTATCATGAGAGACCTCAGGGCTGCATGTTTTGAGCCCAGTACTGATCCTGAAAAGCGTTTCCAACCCCACTTACAAGTAAAACCAGCTAAAATATGCCTGGCTGCTATTCACTGAAAAGCTCATTCTGTGTACATTTTTGGCATACGTTTGCTCCTGCCGGGTCAGCTGAGCAGCGAATTTCTACTTAACCACCTGCTTTCATGAGAGACCTCGGGGCTGCATGTTTTGAGCCCAGTACTGAGCCTGAAAAGCGTTTCCAACCCCACTTACAAGTAAAACTAGCTAAAATGTGCCTGGCTTCTCTTCACTGAAAATCTCATTCTGAGTAAATTTTTAGCATACGTTTGCTCCTGCCGGGTCAGCTGAGCAGAGAATTTCTATTTAACCACCTGCTATCATGAGAGATCTCAGGGCTGCATGTTTTGAGCCCAGTACTGATCCTGAAAAGCGTTTCCAACCCCACTTACAAGTAAAACTAGCTAAAATGTGCCTGGCTGCTATTCACTGAAAAGCTCATTCTGTGTACATTTTTGGCATACGTTTGCTCCTACCGGGTCAGCTGAGCAGCCAATTTCTATTTAACCACCTGCTTTCATGAGAGACCTCAGGGCTCCATGTTTTGAGCCCAGTACTGAGCCTGAAAAGCATGTCCAACCCCACTTACAAGTAAAACTAGCTAAAATGTGCCTGGCTTCTCTTCACTGAAAAACTCATTCTGAGTAAATTTTTAGCATACGTTTGCTCCTGCCGGGTCAGCTGAGCAGCGAATTTCTATTTAACCACCTGCTATCATGAGAGACTTCAGGGCTGCATGTTTTGAGCCCAGTACTGATCCTGAAAAGCGTTTCCAACCCCACTTACAAGTAAAACTAGCTAAAATGTGCCTGGCTGCTATTCACTGAAAAGCTCATTCTGTGTACATTTTTGGCATACGTTTGCTCCTACCGGGTCAGCTGAGCAGCGAATTTCTATTTAACCACCTGCTTTCATGAGAGACCGCAGGGCTGCATGTTTTGAGCCCAGTACTGAGCCTGAAAAGCATTTCCAACCCAACTTACAAGTAAAACTAGCTAAAATGTGCCTGGCTTCTCTTCACTGAAAAGCTCATTCTGAGTACATTTTTAGCATACGTTTGCTCCTGCCGGGTCAGCTGAGCAGCGAATTTCTATTTAACCACCTGCTATCATGAGAGACCTCAGGGCTGCATGTTTGGAGCCCAGTACTGATCCTGAAAAGCGTTTCCAACCCCACTTACAAGTAAAACTAGCTAAAATGTGCCTGGCTGCTATTCACTGAAAAGCTCATTCTGTGTACATTTTTGGCATACGTTTGCTCCTGCCGGGTCAGCTGAGCAGCGAATTTCTATTTAACCACCTGCTTTCATGAGAGACCTCAGGGCTGCATGTTTTGAGCCCAGTACTGAGCCTGAAAAGCGTTTCCAACCCCACTTACAAGTAAAACTAGCTAAAATGTGCCTGGCTTCTCTTCACTGAAAAGCTCATTCTGAGTACATTTTTAGCATACGTTTGCTCCTGTCGGGTCAGCTGAGCAGCGAATTTCTATTTAACCACCTGCTATCATGAGAGACCTCAGGGCTGCATGTTTTGAGCCCAGTACTGATCCTGAAAAGCGTTTCCAACCCCACTTACAAGTAAAACTAGCTAAAATGTGCCTGGCTGCTATTCACTGAAAAGCTCATTCTGTGTACATTTTTGGCATACGTTAGCTCCTACCGGGTCAGCTCAGCAGCGAATTTCTATTTAACCACCTGCTTTCATGAGAGACCTCAGGGCTGCATGTTTTGAGCCCAGTACTGAGCCTGAAAAGCATTTCCAACCCCACTTACAAGTAAAACTAGCTAAAGTGCCTGGCTTCTCTTCACTGAAAAGGTCATTCTGAGTACATTTTTAGCATACGTTTGCTCCTGCCGGGTCAGCTGAGCAGCGAATTTCTATTTAACCACCTGCTATCATGAGAGACCTCAGGGCTGCATGTTTTGAGCCCAGTACTGATCCTGAAAAGCGTTTCCAACCCCACTTACAAGTAAAACTAGCTAAAATGTGCCTGGCTGCTATTCACTGAAAAGCTCATTCTGTGTACATTTTTGGCATACGTTTGCTCCTGCTGGGTCAGCTGAGCAGCGATTTTCTATTTAACCACCTGCTTTCATGGGAGACCTCAGGGCTGCATGTTTTGAGCCCAGTACTGAGCCTGAAAAGCGTTTCCAACCCCACTTACAAGTAAAACTAGCTAAAATGTGCCTGGCTGCTATTCACTGAAAAGCTCATTCTGTGTACATTTTTGGCATACGTTTGCTCCTACCGGGTCAGTTGAGCAGCGAATTTCTATTTAACCACCTGCTTTCATGAGAGACCGCAGGGCTGCATGTTTTGAGCCCAGTACTGAGCCTGAAAAGCATTTCCAACCCCACTTACAAGTAAAACTAGCTAAAATGTGCCTGGCTTCTCTTCACTGAAAAGCTCATTCTGAGTACATTTTTAGCATACGTTTGCTCCTGCCGGGTCAGCTGAGCAGCGAATTTCTATTTAACCACCTGCTATCATGAGAGACCTCAGGGCTGCATGTTTGGAGCCCAGTACTGATCCTGAAAAGCGTTTCCAACCCCACTTACAAGTAAAACTAGCTAAAATGTGCCTGGCTGCTATTCACTGAAAAGCTCATTCTGTGTACATTTTTGGCATACGTTTGCTCCTGCCGGGTCAGCTGAGCAGCGAATTTCTATTTAACCACCTGCTTTCATGAGAGACCTCAGGGCTGTATGTTTTGAGCCCAGTACTGAGCCTGAAAAGCGTTTCCAACCCCACTTACAAGTAAAACTAGCTAAAATGTGCCTGGCTTCTCTTCACTGAAAAGCTCATTCTGAGTACATTTTTAGCATACGTTTGCTCCTGCCAGGTCAGCTGAGCAGCGAATTTCTATTTAACCACCTGCTATCATCAGAGACCTCAGGGCTGCATGTTTTGAGCCCAGTACTGATCCTGAAAAGCGTTTCCAACCCCACTTACAAGTAAAACTAGCTAAAATGTGCCTGGCTGCTATTCACTGAAAAGCTCATTCTGTGTACATTTTTGGCATACGTTTGCTCCTACCGGGTCAGCTGAGCAGCAAATTTCTATTTAACCACCTGCTTTCACGAGAGACCTCAGGGCTGCATGTTTTGAACCCAGTACTGAGCCTGAAAAGCGTTTCCAACCCCACTTACAAGTAAAACTAGCTAAAATGTGCCTGGCTTCTCTTCACTGAAAAGCTCATTCTGAGTACATTTTTAGCATACGTTTGCTCCTGCCGGGTCAGCTGAGCAGCGAATTTCTACTTAACCACCTGCTATCATGAGAGACCTCAGGGCTGCATGTTTTGAGCCCAGTACTGATCCTGAAAAGCGTTTCCAACCCCACTTACAAGTAAAACCAGCTAAAATATGCCTGGCTGCTATTCACTGAAAAGCTCATTCTGTGTACATTTTTGGCATACGTTTGCTCCTGCCGGGTCAGCTGAGCAGCGAATTTCTACTTAACCACCTGCTTTCATGAGAGACCTCGGGGCTGCATGTTTTGAGCCCAGTACTGAGCCTGAAAAGCGTTTCCAACCCCACTTACAAGTAAAACTAGCTAAAATGTGCCTGGCTTCTCTTCACTGAAAATCTCATTCTGAGTAAATTTTTAGCATACGTTTGCTCCTGCCGGGTCAGCTGAGCAGAGAATTTCTATTTAACCACCTGCTATCATGAGAGATCTCAGGGCTGCATGTTTTGAGCCCAGTACTGATCCTGAAAAGCGTTTCCAACCCCACTTACAAGTAAAACTAGCTAAAATGTGCCTGGCTGCTATTCACTGAAAAGCTCATTCTGTGTACATTTTTGGCATACGTTTGCTCCTACCGGGTCAGCTGAGCAGCCAATTTCTATTTAACCACCTGCTTTCATGAGAGACCTCAGGGCTCCATGTTTTGAGCCCAGTACTGAGCCTGAAAAGCATGTCCAACCCCACTTACAAGTAAAACTAGCTAAAATGTGCCTGGCTTCTCTTCACTGAAAAACTCATTCTGAGTAAATTTTTAGCATACGTTTGCTCCTGCCGGGTCAGCTGAGCAGCGAATTTCTATTTAACCACCTGCTATCATGAGAGACCTCAGGGCTGCATGTTTTGAGCCCAGTACTGATCCTGAAAAGCGTTTCCAACCCCACTTACAAGTAAAACTAGCTAAAATGTGCCTGGCTGCTATTCACTGAAAAGCTCATTCTGTGTACATTTTTGGCATACGTTTGCTCCTACCGGGTCAGCTGAGCAGCGAATTTCTATTTAACCACCTGCTTTCATGAGAGACCGCAGGGCTGCATGTTTTGAGCCCAGTACTGAGCCTGAAAAGCATTTCCAACCCCACTTACAAGTAAAACTAGCTAAAATGTGCCTGGCTTCTCTTCACTGAAAAGCTCATTCTGAGTACATTTTTAGCATACGTTTGCTCCTGCCGGGTCAGCTGAGCAGCGAATTTCTATTTAACCACCTGCTATCATGAGAGACCTCAGGGCTGCATGTTTGGAGCCCAGTACTGATCCTGAAAAGCGTTTCCAACCCCACTTACAAGTAAAACTAGCTAAAATGTGCCTGGCTGCTATTCACTGAAAAGCTCATTCTGTGTACATTTTTGGCATACGTTTGCTCCTGCCGGGTCAGCTGAGCAGCGAATTTCTATTTAACCACCTGCTTTCATGAGAGACCTCAGGGCTGCATGTTTTGAGCCCAGTACTGAGCCTGAAAAGCGTTTCCAACCCCACTTACAAGTAAAACTAGCTAAAATGTGCCTGGCTTCTCTTCACTGAAAAGCTCATTCTGAGTACATTTTTAGCATACGTTTGCTCCTGTCGGGTCAGCTGAGCAGCGAATTTCTATTTAACCACCTGCTATCATGAGAGACCTCAGGGCTGCATGTTTTGAGCCCAGTACTGATCCTGAAAAGCGTTTCCAACCCCACTTACAAGTAAAACTAGCTAAAATGTGCCTGGCTGCTATTCACTGAAAAGCTCATTCTGTGTACATTTTTGGCATACGTTAGCTCCTACCGGGTCAGCTCAGCAGCGAATTTCTATTTAACCACCTGCTTTCATGAGAGACCTCAGGGCTGCATGTTTTGAGCCCAGTACTGAGCCTGAAAAGCGTTTCCAACCCCACTTACAAGTAAAACTAGCTAAAATGTGCCTGGCTGCTATTCACTGAAAAGCTCATTCTGTGTACATTTTTGGCATACGTTTGCTCCTGCTGGGTCAGCTGAGCAGCGAATTTCTATTTAACCACCTGCTTTCATGGGAGACCTCAGGGCTGCATGTTTTGAGCCCAGTACTGAGCCTGAAAAGCGTTTCCAACCCCACTTACAAGTAAAACTAGCTAAAATGTGCCTGGCTGCTATTCACTGAAAAGCTCATTCTGTGTACATTTTTGGCATACGTTTGCTCCTGCTGGGTCAGCTGAGCAGCAAATTTCTATTTAACCACCTGCTTTCATGGGAGACCTCAGGGCTGCATGTTTTGAGCCCAGTACTGAGCCTGAAAAGCGTTTCCAACCCCACTTACAAGTAAAACTAGCTAAAGTGCCTGGCTTCTCTTCACTGAAAAGCTCATTCTGAGTACATTTTTAGCATACGTTTGCTCCTGCCGGGTCAGCTGAGCAGCGAATTTCTATTTAACCACCTGCTATCATGAGAGACCTCAGGGCTGCATGTTTTGAGCCCAGTACTGATCCTGAAAAGCGTTTCCAACCCCACTTACAAATAAAACTAGCTAAAATGTGCCTGGCTGCTATTCACTGAAAAGCTCATTCTGTGTACATTTTTGGCATACGTTTGCTCCTGCTGGGTCAGCTGAGCAGCGAATTTCTATTTAACCACCTGCTTTCATGGGAGACCTCAGGGCTGCATGTTTTGAGCCCAGTACTGAGCCTGAAAAGCGTTTCCAACCCCACTTACAAGTAAAACTAGCTAAAATGTGCCTGGCTTCTCTTCACTGAAAAGCTCATTCTGAGTACATTTTTAGCATACGTTTGCTCCTGCCGGGTCAGCTGAGCAGCGAATTTCTATTTAACCACCTGCTTTCATGAGAGACCTCAGGGCTGCATGTTTTGAGCCCAGTACTGAGCCTGAAAATCGTTTCCAACCCCACTTACAAGTAAAACTAGCTAAAATGTGCATGGCTTCTCTTCACTGAAAAGCTCATTCTGAGTACATTTTTAGCATACGTATGCTCCTGTCGGGTCAGCTGAGCAGCGAATTTCTATTTAACCACCTGCTATCATGAGAGACCTCAGGGCTGCATGTTTTGAGCCCAGTACTGATCCTGAAAAGCGTTTCCAACCCCACTTACAAGTAAAACTAGCTAAAATGTGCCTGGCTGCTATTCACTGAAAAGCTCATTCTGTGTACATTTTTGGCATACGTTAGCTCCTACCGGGTCAGCTCAGCAGCGAATTTCTATTTAACCACCTGCTTTCATGAGAGACCTCAGGACTGCATGTTTTGAGCCCAGTACTGAGCCTGAAAAGCATTTCAAACCCCACTTACAAGTAAAACTAGCTAAAGTGCCTGGCTTCTCTTCACTGAAAAGCTCATTCTGAGTACATTTTTAGCATACGTTTGCTCCTGCCGGGTCAGCTGAGCAGCGAATTTCTATTTAACCACCTGCTATCATGAGAGACCTCAGGGCTGCATGTTTGGAGCCCTGTACTGATCCTGAAAAGCATTTCCAACCCCACTTACAAGTAAAACTAGCTAAAATGTGCCTGGCTGCTATTCACTGAAAAGCTCATTCTGTGTACATTTTTGGCATACGTTTGCTCCTGCCGGGTCAGCTGAGCAGCGAATTTCTATTTAACCACCTGCTTTCATGAGAGACCTCAGGGCTGCATGTTTTGAGCCCAGTACTGAGCCTGAAAAGCGTTTCCAACCCCACTTACAAGTAAAACTAGCTAAAATGTGCCTGGCTTCTCTTCACTGAAAAGCTCATTCTGAGTACATTTTTAGCATACATTTGCTCCTGTCGGGTCAGCTGAGCAGCGAATTTCTATTTAACCACCTGCTATCATGAGAGACCTCAGGGCTGCATGTTTTGAGCCCAGTACTGATCCTGAAAAGCGTTTCCAACCCCACTTACAAGTAAAACTAGCTAAAATGTGCCTGGCTGCTATTCACTGAAAAGCTCATTCTGTGTACATTTTTGGCATACGTTAGCTCCTACCGGGTCAGCTCAGCAGCGAATTTCTATTTAACCACCTGCTTTCATGAGAGACCTCAGGGCTGCATGTTTTGAGCCCAGTACTGAGCCTGAAAAGCATTTCCAACCCCACTTACAAGTAAAACTAGCTAAAGTGCCTGGCTTCTCTTCACTGAAAAGCTCATTCTGAGTACATTTTTAGCATACGTTTGCTCCTGCCGGGTCAGCTGAGCAGCGAATTTCTATTTAACCACCTGCTATCATGAGAGACCTCAGGGCTGCATGTTTTGAGCCCAGTACTGATCCTGAAAAGCGTTTCCAACCCCACTTACAAGTAAAACTAGCTAAAATGTGCCTGGCTGCTATTCACTGAAAAGCTCATTCTGTGTACATTTTTGGCATACGTTTGCTCCTGCTGGGTCAGCTGAGCAGCGAATTTCTATTTAACCACCTGCTTTCATGGGAGACCTCAGGGCTGCATGTTTTGAGCCCAGTACTGAGCCTGAAAAGCGTTTCCAACCCCACTTACAAGTAAAACTAGCTAAAATGTGCCTGGCTTCTCTTCACTGAAAAGCTCATTCTGAGTACATTTTTAGCATACGTTTGCTCCTGCCGGGTCAGCTGAGCAGCGAATTTCTATTTAACCACCTGCTTTCATGAGAGACCTCAGGGCTGCATGTTTTGAGCCCAGTACTGAGCCTGAAAATCGTTTCCAACCCCACTTACAAGTAAAACTAGCTAAAATGTGCCTGGCTTCTCTTCACTGAAAAGCTCATTCTGAGTACATTTTTAGCATACGTATGCTCCTGTCGGGTCAGCTGAGCAGCGAATTTCTATTTAACCACCTGCTATCATGAGAGACCTCAGGGCTGCATGTTTTGAGCCCAGTACTGATCCTGAAAAGCGTTTCCAACCCCACTTACAAGTAAAACTAGCTAAAATGTGCCTGGCTGCTATTCACTGAAAAGCTCATTCTGTGTACATTTTTGGCATACGTTAGCTCCTACCGGGTCAGCTCAGCAGCGAATTTCTTTTTAACCACCTGCTTTCATGAGAGACCTCAGGACTGCATGTTTTGAGCCCAGTACTGAGCCTGAAAAGCATTTCAAACCCCACTTACAAGTAAAACTAGCTAAAGTGCCTGGCTTCTCTTCACTGAAAAGCTCATTCTGAGTACATTTTTAGCATACGTTTGCTCCTGCCGGGTCAGCTGAGCAGCGAATTTCTATTTAACCACCTGCTATCATGAGAGACCTCAGGGATGCATGTTTTGAGCCCAGTACTGATCCTGAAAAGCGTTTCCAACCCCACTTACAAGTAAAACTAGCTAAAATGTGCCTGGCTGCTATTCACTGAAAAGCTCATTCTGTGTACATTTTTGGCATACGTTTGCTCCTGCCGGGTCAGCTGAGCAGCGAATTTCTATTTAACCACCTGCTTTAATGGGAGACCTCAGGGCTGCATGTTTTGAGCCCAGTACTGAGCCTGAAAAGCGTTTCCAACCCCACTTACAAGTAAAACTAGCTAAAATGTGCCTGGCTTCTCTTCACTGAAAAGCTCATTCTGAGTACATTTTTAGCATACGTTTGCTCCTGCCGGGTCAGCTGAGCAGCGAATTTCTATTTAACCACCTGCTATCATGAGAGACCTCAGGGCTGCATGTTTTGAGCCCAGTACTGATCCTGAAAAGCGTTTCCAACCCCACTTACAAGTAAAACTAGCTAAAATGTGCCTGGCTGCTATTCACTGAAAAGCTCATTCTGTGTACATTTTTGGCATACGTTAGCTCCTACCGGGTCAGCTCAGCAGCGAATTTCTATTTAACCACCTGCTTTCATGAGAGACCTCAGGGCTGCATGTTTTGAGCCCAGTACTGAGCCTGAAAAGCATTTCCAACCCCACTTACAAGTAAAACTAGCTAAAGTGCCTGGCTTCTCGTCACTGAAAAGCTCATTCTGAGTACATTTTTAGCATACGTTTGCTCCTGCCGGGTCAGCTGAGCAGCGAATTTCTATTTAACCACCTGCTATCATGAGAGACCTCAGGGCTGCATGTTTTGAGCCCAGTACTGATCCTGAAAAGCGTTTCCAACCCCACTTACAAGTAAAACTAGCTAAAATGTGCCTGGCTGCTATTCACTGAAAAGCTCATTCTGTGTACATTTTTGGCATACGTTTGCTCCTGCTGGGTCAGCTGAGCAGCGAATTTCTATTTAACCACCTGCTTTCATGGGAGACCTCAGGGCTGCATGTTTTGAGCCCAGTACTGAGCCTGAAAAGCGTTTCCAACCCCACTTACAAGTAAAACTAGCTAAAATGTGCCTGGCTTCTCTTCACTGAAAAGCTCATTCTGAGTACATTTTTAGCATACGTTTGCTCCTGCCGGGTCAGCTGAGCAGCGAATTTCTATTTAACCACCTGCTTTCATGAGAGACCTCAGGGCTGCATGTTTTGAGCCCAGTACTGAGCCTGAAAATCGTTTCCAACCCCACTTACAAGTAAAACTAGCTAAAATGTGCCTGGCTTCTCTTCACTGAAAAGCTCATTCTGAGTACATTTTTAGCATACGTATGCTCCTGTCGGGTCAGCTGAGCAGCGAATTTCTATTTAACCACCTGCTATCATGAGAGACCTCAGGGCTGCATGTTTTGAGCCCAGTACTGATCCTGAAAAGCGTTTCCAACCCCACTTACAAGTAAAACTAGCTAAAATGTGCCTGGCTGCTATTCACTGAAAAGCTCATTCTGTGTACATTTTTGGCATACGTTAGCTCCTACCGGGTCAGCTCAGCAGCGAATTTCTATTTAACCACCTGCTTTCATGAGAGACCTCAGGACTGCATGTTTTGAGCCCAGTACTGAGCCTGAAAAGCATTTCAAACCCCACTTACAAGTAAAACTAGCTAAAGTGCCTGGCTTCTCTTCACTGAAAAGCTCATTCTGAGTACATTTTTAGCATACGTTTGCTCCTGCCGGGTCAGCTGAGCAGCGAATTTCTATTTAACCACCTGCTATCATGAGAGACCTCAGGGATGCATGTTTTGAGCCCAGTACTGATCCTGAAAAGCGTTTCCAACCCCACTTACAAGTAAAACTAGCTAAAATGTGCCTGGCTGCTATTCACTGAAAAGCTCATTCTGTGTACATTTTTGGCATACGTTTGCTCCTGCCGGGTCAGCTGAGCAGCGAATTTCTATTTAACCACCTGCTTTAATGGGAGACCTCAGGGCTGCATGTTTTGAGCCCAGTACTGAGCCTGAAAAGCGTTTCCAACCCCACTTACAAGTAAAACTAGCTAAAATGTGCCTGGCTTCTCTTCACTGAAAAGCTCATTCTGAGTACATTTTTAGCATACGTTTGCTCCTGCCGGGTCAGCTGAGCAGCGAATTTCTATTTAACCACCTGCTATCATGAGAGACCTCAGGGCTGCATGTTTTGAGCCCAGTACTGATCCTGAAAAGCGTTTCCAACCCCACTTACAAGTAAAACTAGCTAAAATGTGCCTGGCTGCTATTCACTGAAAAGCTCATTCTGTGTACATTTTTGGCATACGTTTGCTCCTACCGGGTCAGCTGAGCAGCGAATTTCTATTTAACCACCTGCTTTCATGAGAGACCTCAGGGCTGCATGTTTTGAGCCCAGTACTGAGCCTGAAAAGCGTTTCCAACCCCACTTACAAGTAAAACTAGCTAAAATGTGCCTGGCTTCTCTTCACTGAAAAGCTCATTCTGAGTACATTTTTAGCATACGTTTGCTCCTGCCGGGTCAGCTGAGCAGCGAATTTCTATTTAACGACCTGCTATCATGAGCGACCTCAGGGCTGCATGTTTTGAGCCCAGTACTGATCCTAAAAAGCGTTTCCAACACCACTTACAAGTAAAACTAGCTAAAATATGCCTGGCTGCTATTCACTGAAAAGCTCATTCTGTGTACATTTTTGGCATACGTTTGCTCCTGCCGGGTCAGCTGAGCAGCCAATTTCTATTTAACCACCTGCTTTCATGAGAGACCTCAGGGCTCCATGTTTTGAGCCCAGTACTGAGCCTGAAAAGCATTTCCAACCCCACTTACAAGTAAAACTAGCTAAAATGTGCCTGGCTTCTCTTCACTGAAAAGCTCATTCTGAGTACATTTTTAGCATACGTTTGCTCCTGCCGGGTCAGCTGAGCAGCGAATTTCAATTTAACCACCTGCTATCATGAGAGACCTCAGGGCTGCATGTTTTGAGCCCAGTACTGATCCTGAAAAGCGTTTCCAACCCCACTTACAAGTAAAACTAGCTAAAATGTGCCTGGCTGCTATTCACTGAAAAGCTCATTCTGTGTACATTTTTGGCATACGTTTGCTCCTACCGGGTCAGCTGAGCAGCAAATTTCTATTTAACCACCTGCTTTCATGAGAGACCTCAGGGCTGCATGTTTTGAGCCCAGTACTGAGCCTGAAAAGCATTTCCAACCCCACTTACAAGTAAAACTAGCTAAAATGTGCCTGGCTTCTCTTCACTGAAAAGCTCATTCTGAGTACATTTTTAGCATACGTTTGCTCCTGCCGGGTCAGCTGAGCAGCGAATTTCTATTTAACCACCTGCTATCATGAGAGACCTCAGGGCTGCATGTTTGGAGCCCAGTACTGATCCTGAAAAGCGTTTCCAACCCCACTTACAAGTAAAACTAGCTAAAATGTGCCTGGCTGCTATGCACTGAAAAACTCATTCTGTGTACATTTTTGGCATACGTTTGCTCCTGCCGGGTCAGCTGAGCAGCGAATTTCTATTTAACCACCTGCTTTCATGAGAGACCTCAGGGCTGCATGTTTTGAGCCCAGTACTGAGCCTGAAAAGCGTTTCCAACCCCACTTACAAGTAAAACTAGCTAAAATGTGCCTGGCTTCTCTTCACTGAAAAGCTCATTCTGAGTACATTTTTAGCATACGTTTGCTCCTGTCGGGTCAGCTGAGCAGCGAATTTCTATTTAACCACCTGCTATCATGAGAGACCTCAGGGCTGCATGTTTGGAGCCCAGTACTGATCCTGAAAAGCGTTTCCAACCCCACTTACAAGTAAAACTAGCTAAAATGTGCCTGGCTGCTATTCACTAAAAAGCTCATTCTGTGTACATTTTTGGCATACGTTAGCTCCTACCGGGTCAGCTCAGCAGCGAATTTCTATTTAACCACCTGCTTTCATGAGAGACCTCAGGGCTGCATGTTTTGAGCCCAGTACTGAGCCTGAAAAGCATTTCCAACCCCACTTACAAGTAAAACTAGCTAAAGTGCCTGGCTTCTCTTCACTGAAAAGCTCATCCTGAGTACATTTTTAGCATACGTTTGCTCCTGCCGGGTCATCTGAGCAGCGAATTTCTATTTAACCACCTGCTATCATGAGAGACCTCAGGGCTGCATGTTTTGAGCCCAGTACTGATCCTGAAAAGCGTTTCCAACCCCACTTACAAGTAAAACTAGCTAAAATGTGCCTGGCTGCTATTCACTGAAAGCTCATTCTGTGTACATTTTTGGCATACGTTTGCTCCTGCCGGGTCAGCTGAGCAGCGAATTTCTATTTAACCACCTGCTTTCATGGGAGACCTCAGGGCTGCATGTTTTGAGCCCAGTACTGAGCCTGAAAAGATTTTCCAACCCCACTTACAAGTAAAACTAGCTAAAATGTGCCTGGCTTCTCTTCACTGAAAAGCTCATTCTGAGTACATTTTTAGCATACGTTTGCTCCTGCCGGGTCAGCTGAGCAGCGAATTTCTATTTAACCACCTGCTATCATGAGAGACCTCAGGGCTGCATGTTTTGAGCCCAGTACTGATCCTGAAAAGCGTTTCCAACCCCACTAACAAGTAAAACTAGCTAAAATGTGCCTGGCTGCTATTCACTGAAAAGCTCATTCTGTGTACATTTTTGGCATACGTTTGCTCCTACCGGGTCAGCTGAGCAGCGAATTTCTATTTAACCACCTGCTTTCATGAGAGACCTCAGGGCTGCATGTTTTGAGCCCAGTACTGAGCCTGAAAAGCGTTTCCAACCCCACTTACAAGTAAAACTAGCTAAAATGTGCCTGGCTTCTCTTCACTGAAAAGCTCATTCTGAGTACATTTTTAGCATACGTTTGCTCCTGCCGGGTCAGCTGAGCAGCGAATTTCTATTTAACCACCTGCTATCATCAGAGACCTCAGGGCTGCATGTTTTGAGCCCAGTACTGATCCTGAAAAGCGTTTCCAACCCCACTTACAAGTAAAACTAGCTAAAATGTGCCTGGCTGCTATTCACTGAAAAGCTCATTCTGTGTACATTTTTGGCATACGTTTGCTCCTACCGGGTCAGCTGAGCAGCGAATTTCTATTTAACCACCTGCTTTCATGAGAGACCTCGGGGCTACATGTTTTGAGCCCAGTACTGAGCCTGAAAAGCGTTTCCAACCCCACTTACAAGTAAAACTAGCTAAAATGTGCCTGGCTTCTCTTCACTGAAAATCTCATTCTGAGTAAATTTTTAGCATACGTTTGCTCCTGCCGGGTCAGCTGAGCAGAGAATTTCTATTTAACCACCTGCTATCATGAGAGACCTCAGGGCTGCATGTTTTGAGCCCAGTACTGATCCTGAAAAGCGTTTCCAACCCCACTTACAAGTAAAACTAGCTAAAATGTGCCTGGCTGCTATTCACTGAAAAGCTCATTCTGTGTACATTTTTGGCATACGTTTGCTCCTACCGGGTCAGCTGAGCAGCCAATTTCTATTTAACCACCTGCTTTCATGAGAGACCTCAGGGCTCCATGTTTTGAGCCCAGTACTGAGCCTGAAAAGCATTTCCAACCCCACTTACAAATAAAACTAGCTAAAATGTGCCTGGCTTCTCTTCACTGAAAAGCTCATTCTGAGTAAATTTTTAGCATACGTTTGCTCCTGCCGGGTCAGCTGAGCAGCGAATTTCTATTTAACCACCTGCTATCATGAGAGACCTCAGGGCTGCATGTTTTGAGCCCAGTACTGATCCTGAAAAGCGTTTCCAACCCCACTTACAAGTAAAACTAGCTAAAATGTGCCTGGCTGCTATTCACTGAAAAGCTCATTCTGTGTACATTTTTGGCATACGTTTGCTCCTGCCGGGTCAGCTGAGCAGCGAATTTCTATTTAACCACCTGCTTTCATGAGAGACCTCAGGGCTGCATGTTTTGAGCCCAGTACTGAGCCTGAAAAGCGTTTCCAACCCCACTTACAAGTAAAACTAGCTAAAATGTGCCTGGCTTCTCTTCACTGAAAAGCTCATTCTGAGTACATTTTTAGCATACGTTTGCTCCTGTCGGGTCAGCTGAGCAGCGAATTTCTATTTAACCACCTGCTATCATGAGAGACCTCAGGGCTGCATGTTTTGAGCCCAGTACTGATCCTGAAAAGCGTTTCCAACCCCACTTACAAGTAAAACTAGCTAAAATGTGCCTGGCTGCTATTCACTGAAAAGCTCATTCTGTGTACATTTTTGGCATACGTTAGCTCCTACCGGGTCAGCTCAGCAGCAAATTTCTATTTAACCACCTGCTTTCATGAGAGACCTCAGGGCTGCATGTTTTGAGCCCAGTACTGAGCCTGAAAAGCATTTCCAACCCCACTTACAAGTAAAACTAGCTAAAGTGCCTGGCTTCTCTTCACTGAAAAGCTCATTCTGAGTACATTTTTAGCATACGTTTGCTCCTGCCGGGTCAGCTGAGCAGCGAATTTCTATTTAACCACCTGCTATCATGAGAGACCTCAGGGCTGCATGTTTTGAGCCCAGTACTGATCCTGAAAAGCGTTTCCAACCCCACTTACAAGTAAAACTAGCTAAAATGTGCCTGGCTGCTATTCACTGAAAAGCTCATTCTGTGTACATTTTTGGCATACGTTTGCTCCTGCTGGGTCAGCTGAGCAGCGAATTTCTATTTAACCACCTGCTTTCATGGGAGACCTCAGGGCTGCATGTTTTGAGCCCAGTACTGAGCCTGAAAAGCGTTTCCAACCCCACTTACAAGTAAAACTAGCTAAAATGTGCCTGGCTTCTCTTCACTGAAAAGCTCATTCTGAGTACATTTTTAGCATACGTTTGCTCCTGCCGGGTCAGCTGAGCAGCGAATTTCTATTTAACCACCTGCTTTCATGAGAGACCTCAGGGCTGCATGTTTTGAGCCCAGTACTGAGCCTGAAAATCGTTTCCAACCCCACTTACAAGTAAAACTAGCTAAAATGTGCCTGGCTTCTCTTCACTGAAAAGCTCATTCTGAGTACATTTTTAGCATACGTATGCTCCTGTCGGGTCAGCTGAGCAGCGAATTTCTATTTAACCACCTGCTATCATGAGAGACCTCAGGGCTGCATGTTTTGAGCCCAGTACTGATCCTGAAAAGCATTTCCAACCCCACTTACAAGTAAAACTAGCTAAAATGTGCCTGGCTGCTATTCACTGAAAAGCTCATTCTGTGTACATTTTTGGCATACGTTAGCTCCTACCGGGTCAGCTCAGCAGCGAATTTCTATTTAACCACCTGCTTTCATGAGAGACCTCAGGACTGCATGTTTTGAGCCCAGTACTGAGCCTGAAAAGCATTTCAAACCCCACTTACAAGTAAAACTAGCTAAAGTGCCTGGCTTCTCTTCACTGAAAAGCTCATTCTGAGTACATTTTTAGCATACGTTTGCTCCTGCCGGGTCAGCTGAGCAGCGAATTTCTATTTAACCACCTGCTATCATGAGAGACCTCAGGGATGCATGTTTTGAGCCCAGTACTGATCCTGAAAAGCGTTTCCAACCCCACTTACAAGTAAAACTAGCTAAAATGTGCCTGGCTGCTATTCACTGAAAAGCTCATTCTGTGTACATTTTTGGCATACGTTTGCTCCTGCCGGGTCAGCTGAGCAGCGAATTTCTATTTAACCACCTGCTTTAATGGGAGACCTCAGGGCTGCATGTTTTGAGCCCAGTACTGAGCCTGAAAAGCGTTTCCAACCCCACTTACAAGTAAAACTAGCTAAAATGTGCCTGGCTTCTCTTCACTGAAAAGCTCATTCTGAGTACATTTTTAGCATACGTTTGCTCCTGCCGGGTCAGCTGAGCAGCGAATTTCTATTTAACCACCTGCTATCATGAGAGACCTCAGGGCTGCATGTTTTGAGCCCAGTACTGATCCTGAAAAGCGTTTCCAACCCCACTTACAAGTAAAACTAGCTAAAATGTGCCTGGCTGCTATTCACTGAAAAGCTCATTCTGTGTACATTTTTGGCATACGTTTGCTCCTACCGGGTCAGCTGAGCAGCGAATTTCTATTTAACCACCTGCTTTCATGAGAGACCTCAGGGCTGCATGTTTTGAGCCCAGTACTGAGCCTGAAAAGCGTTTCCAACCCCACTTACAAGTAAAACTAGCTAAAATGTGCCTGGCTTCTCTTCACTGAAAAGCTCATTCTGAGTACATTTTTAGCATACGTTTGCTCCTGCCGGGTCAGCTGAGCAGCGAATTTCTATTTAACGACCTGCTATCATGAGCGACCTCAGGGCTGCATGTTTTGAGCCCAGTACTGATCCTAAAAAGCGTTTCCAACACCACTTACAAGTAAAACTAGCTAAAATATGCCTGGCTGCTATTCACTGAAAAGCTCATTCTGTGTACATTTTTGGCATACGTTTGCTCCTGCCGGGTCAGCTGAGCAGCCAATTTCTATTTAACCACCTGCTTTCATGAGAGACCTCAGGGCTCCATGTTTTGAGCCCAGTACTGAGCCTGAAAAGCATTTCCAACCCCACTCACAAGTAAAACTAGCTAAAATGTGCCTGGCTTCTCTTCACTGAAAAGCTCATTCTGAGTACATTTTTAGCATACGTTTGCTCCTGCCGGGTCAGCTGAGCAGCGAATTTCAATTTAACCACCTGCTACCATGAGAGACCTCAGGGCTGCATGTTTTGAGCCCAGTACTGATTCTGAAAAGCGTTTCCAACCCCACTTACAAGTAAAACTAGCTAAAATGTGCCTGGCTGCTATTCACTGAAAAGCTCATTCTGTGTACATTTTTGGCATACGTTTGCTCCTACCGGGTCAGCTGAGCAGCAAATTTCTATTTAACCACCTGCTTTCATGAGAGACCTCAGGGCTGCATGTTTTGAGCCCAGTACTGAGCCTGAAAAGCATTTCCAACCCCACTTACAAGTAAAACTAGCTAAAATGTGCCTGGCTTCTCTTCACTGAAAAGCTCATTCTGAGTACATTTTTAGCATACGTTTGCTCCTGCCGGGTCAGCTGAGCAGCGAATTTCTATTTAACCACCTGCTATCATGAGAGACCTCAGGGCTGCATGTTTGGAGCCCAGTACTGATCCTGAAAAGCGTTTCCAACCCCACTTACAAGTAAAACTAGCTAAAATGTGCCTGGCTGCTATTCACTGAAAAACTCATTCTGTGTACATTTTTGGCATACGTTTGATCCTGCCGGGTCAGCTGAGCAGCGAATTTCTATTTAACCACCTGCTTTCATGAGAGACCTCAGGGCTGCATGTTTTGAGCCCAGTACTGAGCCTGAAAAGCGTTTCCAACCCCACTTACAAGTAAAACTAGCTAAAATGTGCCTGGCTTCTCTTCACTGAAAAGCTCATTCTGAGTACATTTTTAGCATACGTTTGCTCCTGTCGGGTCAGCTGAGCAGCGAATTTCTATTTAACCACCTGCTATCATGAGAGACCTCAGGGCTGCATGTTTGGAGCCCAGTACTGATCCTGAAAAGCGTTTCCAACCCCACTTACAAGTAAAACTAGCTAAAATGTGCCTGGCTGCTATTCACTAAAAAGCTCATTCTGTGTACATTTTTGGCATACGTTAGCTCCTACCGGGTCAGCTCAGCAGCGAATTTCTATTTAACCACCTGCTTTCATGAGAGACCTCAGGGCTGCATGTTTTGAGCCCAGTACTGAGCCTGAAAAGCATTTCCAACCCCACTTACAAGTAAAACTAGCTAAAGTGCCTGGCTTCTCTTCACTGAAAAGCTCATCCTGAGTACATTTTTAGCATACGTTTGCTCCTGCCGGGTCATCTGAGCAGCGAATTTCTATTTAACCACCTGCTATCATGAGAGACCTCAGGGCTGCATGTTTTGAGCCCAGTACTGATCCTGAAAAGCGTTTCCAACCCCACTTACAAGTAAAACTAGCTAAAATGTGCCTGGCTGCTATTCACTGAAAAGCTCATTCTGTGTACATTTTTGGCATACGTTTGCTCCTGCCGGGTCAGCTGAGCAGCGAATTTCTATTTAACCACCTGCTTTCATGGGAGACCTCAGGGCTGCATGTTTTGAGCCCAGTACTGAGCCTGAAAAGATTTTCCAACCCCACTTACAAGTAAAACTAGCTAAAATGTGCCTGGCTTCTCTTCACTGAAAAGCTCATTCTGAGTACATTTTTAGCATACGTTTGCTCCTGCCGGGTCAGCTGAGCAGCGAATTTCTATTTAACCACCTGCTATCATGAGAGACCTCAGGGCTGCATGTTTTGAGCCCAGTACTGATCCTGAAAAGCGTTTCCAACCCCACTAACATGTAAAACTAGCTAAAATGTGCCTGGCTGCTATTCACTGAAAAGCTCATTCTGTGTACATTTTTGGCATACGTTTGCTCCTACCGGGTCAGCTGAGCAGCGAATTTCTATTTAACCACCTGCTTTCATGAGAGACCTCAGGGCTGCATGTTTTGAGCCCAGTACTGAGCCTGAAAAGCGTTTCCAACCCCACTTACAAGTAAAACTAGCTAAAATGTGCCTGGCTTCTCTTCACTGAAAAGCTCATTCTGAGTACATTTTTAGCATACGTTTGCTCCTGCCGGGTCAGCTGAGCAGCAAATTTCTATTTAACCACCTGCTATCATGAGAGACCTCAGGGCTGCATGTTTTGAGCCCAGTACTGATCCTGAAACGCGTTTCCAACCCCACTTACAAGTAAAACTAGCTAAAATGTGCCTGGCTGCTATTCACTGAAAAGCTCATTCTGTGTACATTTTTGGCATACGTTTGCTCCTGCTGGGTCAGCTGAGCAGCGAATTTCTATTTAACCACCTGCTTTCATGGGAGACCTCAGGGCTGCATGTTTTGAGCCCAGTACTGAGCCTGAAAAGCGTTTCCAACCCCACTTACAAGTAAAACTAGCTAAAATGTGCCTGGCTTCTCTTCACTGAAAAGCTCATTCTGAGTACAATTTTAGCATACGTTTGCTCCTGCCGGGTCAGCTGAGCAGCGAATTTCTATTTAACCACCTGCTTTCATGAGAGATCTCAGGGCTGCATGTTTTGAGCCCAGTACTGAGCCTGAAAATCGTTTCCAACCCCACTTACAAGTAAAACTAGCTAAAATGTGCCTGGCTTCTCTTCACTGAAAAGCTCATTCTGAGTACATTTTTAGCATACGTATGCTCCTGTCGGGTCAGCTGAGCAGCGAATTTCTATTTAACCACCTGCTATCATGAGAGACCTCAGGGCTGCATGTTTTGAGCCCAGTACTGATCCTGAAAAGCGTTTCCAACCCCACTTACAAGTAAAACTAGCTAAAATGTACCTGGCTGCTATTCACTGAAAAGCTCATTCTGTGTACATTTTTGGCATACGTTAGCTCCTACCGGGTCAGCTCAGCAGCGAATTTCTATTTAACCACCTGCTTTCATGAGAGACCTCAGGACTGCATGTTTTGAGCCCAGTACTGAGCCTGAAAAGCATTTCAAACCCCACTTACAAGTAAAACTAGCTAAAGTGCCTGGCTTCTCTTCACTGAAAAGCTCATTCTGAGTACATTTTTAGCATACGTTTGCTCCTGCCGGGTCAGCTGAGCAGCGAATTTTTATTTAACCACCTGCTATCATGAGAGACCTCAGGGATGCATGTTTTGAGCCCAGTACTGATCCTGAAAAGCGTTTCCAACCCCACTTACAAGTAAAACTAGCTAAAATGTGCCTGGCTGCTATTCACTGAAAAGCTCATTCTGTGTACATTTTTGGCATACGTTTGCTCCTGCCGGGTCAGCTGAGCAGCGAATTTCTATTTAACCACCTGCTTTCATGGGAGACCTCAGGGCTGCATGTTTTGAGCCCAGTACTGAGCCTGAAAAGCGTTTCCAACCCCACTTACAAGTAAAACTAGCTAAAATGTGCCTGGCTTCTCTTCACTGAAAAGCTCATTCTGAGTACATTTTTAGCATACGTTTGCTCCTGCCGGGTCAGCTGAGCAGCGAATTTCTATTTAACCACCTGCTATCATGAGAGACCTCAGGGCTGCATGTTTTGAGCCCAGTACTGATCTTGAAAAGCGTTTCCAACCCCACTTACAAGTAAAACTAGCTAAAATGTGCCTGGCTGCTATTCACTGAAAAGCTCATTCTGTGCACATTTTTGGCATACGTTTGCTCCTGCTGGGTCAGCTGAGCAGCGAATTTCTATTTAACCACCTGCTATCATGAGAGACCTCAGGGCTGCATGTTTTGAGCCCAGTACTGATCCTGAAAAGCGTTTCCAACCCCACTTACAAGTAAAACTAGCTAAAATGTGCCTGGCTGCTATTCACTGAAAAGCTCATTCTGTGTACATTTTTGGCATACGTTTGCTCCTACCGGGTCAGCTGAGCAGCCAATTTCTATTTAACCACCTGCTTTCATGAGAGACCTCAGGGCTCCATGTTTTGAGCCCAGTACTGAGCCTGAAAAGCATTTCCAACCCCACTTACAAATAAAACTAGCTAAAATGTGCCTGGCTTCTCTTCACTGAAAAGCTCATTCTGAGTAAATTTTTAGCATACGTTTGCTCCTGCCGGGTCAGCTGAGCAGC
The DNA here is from genome assembly GCF_964263255.1 of Lissotriton vulgaris. Taxonomy (NCBI): domain Eukaryota; kingdom Metazoa; phylum Chordata; class Amphibia; order Caudata; family Salamandridae; genus Lissotriton; species Lissotriton vulgaris. The sequence goes on from NW_028240965.1 coordinate 44,009, forward strand.
GAATTTCTATTTAACCACCTGCTATCATGAGAGACCTCAGGGCTGCATGTTTTGAGCCCAGTACTGATCCTGAAAAGCGTTTCCAACCCCACTTACAAGTAAAACTAGCTAAAATGTGCCTGGCTGCTATTCACTGAAAAGCTCATTCTGTGTACATTTTTGGCATACGTTTGCTCCTACCGGGTCAGCTGAGCAGCGAATTTCTATTTAACCACCTGCTTTCATGAGAGACCGCAGGGCTGCATGTTTTGAGCCCAGTACTGAGCCTGAAAAGCATTTCCAACCCCACTTACAAGTAAAACTAGCTAAAATGTGCCTGGCTTCTCTTCACTGAAAAGCTCATTCTGAGTACATTTTTAGCATACGTTTGCTCCTGCCGGGTCAGCTGAGCAGCGAATTTCTATTTAACCACCTGCTATCATGAGAGACCTCAGGGCTGCATGTTTGGAGCCCAGTACTGATCCTGAAAAGCGTTTCCAACCCCACTTACAAGTAAAACTAGCTAAAATGTGCCTGGCTGCTATTCACTGAAAAGCTCATTCTGTGTACATTTTTGGCATACGTTTGCTCCTGCCGGGTCAGCTGAGCAGCGAATTTCTATTTAACCACCTGCTTTCATGAGAGACCTCAGGGCTGCATGTTTTGAGCCCAGTACTGAGCCTGAAAAGCGTTTCCAACCCCACTTACAAGTAAAACTAGCTAAAATGTGCCTGGCTTCTCTTCACTGAAAAGCTCATTCTGAGTACATTTTTAGCATACGTTTGCTCCTGTCGGGTCAGCTGAGCAGCGAATTTCTATTTAACCACCTGCTATCATGAGAGACCTCAGGGCTGCATGTTTTGAGCCCAGTACTGATCCTGAAAAGCGTTTCCAACCCCACTTACAAGTAAAACTAGCTAAAATGTGCCTGGCTGCTATTCACTGAAAAGCTCATTCTGTGTACATTTTTGGCATACGTTAGCTCCTACCGGGTCAGCTCAGCAGCGAATTTCTATTTAACCAGCTGCTTTCATGAGAGACCTCAGGGCTGCATGTTTTGAGCCCAGTACTGAGCCTGAAAAGCATTTCCAACCCCACTTACAAGTAAAACTAGCTAAAGTGCCTGGCTTCTCTTCACTGAAAAGCTCATTCTGAGTACATTTTTAGCATACGTTTGCTCCTGCCGGGTCAGCTGAGCAGCGAATTTCAATTTAACCACCTGCTATCATGAGAGACCTCAGGGCTGCATGTTTTGAGCCCAGTACTGATCCTGAAAAGCGTTTCCAACCCCACTTACAAGTAAAACTAGCTAAAATGTGCCTGGCTGCTATTCACTGAAAAGCTCATTCTGTGTACATTTTTGGCATACGTTTGCTCCTACCGGGTCAGCTGAGCAGCAAATTTCTATTTAACCACCTGCTTTCATGAGAGACCTCAGGGCTGCATGTTTTGAGCCCACTACTGAGCCTGAAAAGCATTTCCAACCCCACTTACAAGTAAAACTAGCTAAAATGTGCCTGGCTTCTCTTCACTGAAAAGCTCATTCTGAGTACATTTTTAGCATACGTTTGCTCCTGCCGGGTCAGCTGAGCAGCGAATTTCTATTTAACCACCTGCTATCATGAGAGACCTCAGGGCTGCATGTTTGGAGCCCAGTACTGATCCTGAAAAGCGTTTCCAACCCCACTTACAAGTAAAACTAGCTAAAATGTGCCTGGCTGCTATTCACTGAAAAACTCATTCTGTGTACATTTTTGGCATACGTTTGCTCCTGCCGGGTCAGCTGAGCAGCGAATTTCTATTTAACCACCTGCTTTCATGAGAGACCTCAGGGCTGCATGTTTTGAGCCCAGTACTGAGCCTGAAAAGCGTTTCCAACCCCACTTACAAGTAAAACTAGCTAAAATGTGCCTGGCTTCTCTTCACTGAAAAGCTCATTCTGAGTAAATTTTTAGCATACGTTTGCTCCTGTCGGGTCAGCTGAGCAGCAAATTTCTATTTAACCACCTGCTATCATGAGAGACCTCAGGGCTGCATGTTTTGAGCCCAGTACTGATCCTGAAAAGCGTTTCCAACCCCACTTACAAGTAAAACTAGCTAAAATGTGCCTGGCTGCTATTCACTAAAAAGCTCATTCTGTGTACATTTTTGGCATACGTTAGCTCCTACCGGGTCAGCTTAGCAGCGAATTTCTATTTAACCACCTGCTTTCATGAGAGACCTCAGGGCTGCATGTTTTGAGCCCAGTACTGAGCCTGAAAAGCATTTCCAACCCCACTTACAAGTAAAACTAGCTAAAGTGCCTGGCTTCTCTTCACTGAAAAGCTCATTCTGAGTACATTTTTAGCATACGTTTGCTCCTGCCGGGTCATCTGAGCAGCGAATTTCTATTTAACCACCTGCTATCATGAGAGACCTCAGGGCTGCATGTTTTGAGCCCAGTACTGATCCTGAAAAGCGTTTCCAACCCCACTTACAAGTAAAACTAGCTAAAATGTGCCTATCTGCTATTCACTGAAAAGCTCATTCTGTGTACATTTTTGGCATACGTTTAATCCTGCCGGGTCAGCTGAGCAGCGAATTTCTATTTAACCACCTGCTTTCATGGGAGACCTCAGGGCTGCATGTTTTGAGCCCAGTACTGAGCCTGAAAAGCGTTTCCAACCCCACTTACAAGTAAAACTAGCTAAAATGTGCCTGGCTTCTCTTCACTGAAAAGCTCATTCTGAGTACATTTTTAGCATACGTTTGCTCCTGCCGGGTCAGCTGAGCAGCGAATTTCTATTTAACCACCTGCTATCATGAGAGACCTCAGGGCTGCATGTTTTGAGCCCAGTACTGATCCTGAAAAGCGTTTCCAACCCCACTAACAAGTAAAACTAGCTAAAATGTGCCTGGCTGCTATTCACTGAAAAGCTCATTCTGTGTACATTTTTGGCATACGTTTGCTCCTACCGGGTCAGCTGAGCAGCGAATTTCTATTTAACCACCTGCTTTCATGAGAGACCTCAGGGCTGCATGTTTTGAGCCCAGTACTGAGCCTGAAAAGCGTTTCCAACCCCACTTACAAGTAAAACTAGCTAAAATGTGCCTGGTTTCTCTTCACTGAAAAGCTCATTCTGAGTACATTTTTAGCATACGTTTGCTCCTGCCGGGTCAGCTGAGCAGCGAATTTCTATTTAACCACCTGCTATCATGAGAGACCTCAGGGCTGCATGTTGTGAGCCCAGTACTGTTCCTAAAAAGCGTTTCCAACACCACTTACAAGTAAAACTAGCTAAAATATGCCTGGCTGCTATTCACTGAAAAGCTCATTCTGTGTACATTTTTGGCATACGTTTGCTCCTGCCGGGTCAGCTGAGCAGCCAATTTCTATTTAACCACCTGCTTTCATGAGAGACCTCAGGGCTCCATGTTTTGAGCCCAGTACTGAGCCTGAAAAGCATTTCCAACCCCACTTACAAGTAAAACTAGCTAAAATGTGCCTGGCTTCTCTTCACTGAAAAGCTCATTCTGAGTACATTTTTAGCATACGTTTGCTCCTGCCGGGTCAGCTGAGCAGTGAATTTCTATTTAACCACCTGCTATCATGAGAGACCTCAGGGCTGCCTGTTTGGAGCCCAGTACTGATCCTGAAAAGCGTTTCCAACCCCACTTACAAGTAAAACTAGCTAAAATGTGCCTGGCTGCTATTCACTGAAAAACTCATTCTGTGTACATTTTTGGCATACCTTTGCTCCTGTCGGGTCAGCTGAGCAGCTAATTTCTATTTAACCACCTGCTATCATGAGAGACCTCAGGGCTGCATGTTTTGAGCCCAGTACTGATCCTGAAAAGCGTTTCCAACCCCACTTACAAGTAAAACTAGCTAAAATGTGCCTGGCTGCTATTCACTAAAAAGCTCATTCTGTGTACATTTTTGGCATACGTTAGCTCCTACCGGGTCAGCTCAGCAGCGAATTTCTATTTAACCACCTGCTTTCATGAGAGACCTCAGAGCTGCATGTTTTGAGCCCAGTACTGAGCCTGAAAAGCATTTCCAACCCCACTTACAAGTAAAACTAGCTAAAGTGCCTGGCTTCTCTTCACTGAAAAGCTCATTCTGAGTACATTTTTAGCATACGTTTGCTCCTGCCGGGTCAGCTGAGCAGCGAATTTCTATTTAACCACCTGCTATCATGAGAGACCTCAGGGCTGCATGTTTTGAGCCCAGTACTGATCCTGAAAAGCGTTTCCAACCCCACTTACAAGTAAAACTAGCTAAAATGTGCCTGGCTGCTATTCACTGAAAAGCTCATTCTGTGTACATTTTTGGCATACGTTTGCTCCTACCGGGTCAGCTGAGCAGCCAATTTCTATTTAACCACCTGCTTTCATGAGAGACCTCAGGGCTGCATGTTTTGAGCCCAGTACTGAGCCTGAAAAGCATTTCCAACCCCACTTACAAGTAAAACTAGCTAAAATGTGCCTGGCTTCTCTTCACTGAAAAGCTCATTCTGAGTACATTTTTAGCATACGTTTCCTCCTGCCGGGTCAGCTGAGCAGCGAATTTCTATTTAACCACCTGCTATCATGAGAGACCTCAGGGCTGCATGTTTTGAGCCCAGTACTGATCCTGAAAAGCGTTTCCAACCCCACTTACAAGTAAAACTAGCTAAAATGTGCCTGGCTGCTATTCACTGAAAAGCTCATTCTGTGTACATTTTTGGCATACGTTTGCTCCTGCCGGGTCAGCTGAGCAGCGAATTTCTATTTAACCACCTGCTTTCATGAGAGACCTCAGGGCTGCATGTTTTGAGCCCAGTACTGAGCCTGAAAAGCGTTTCCAACCCCACTTACAAGTAAAACTAGCTAAAATGTGCCTGGCTTCTCTTCACTGAAAAGCTCATTCTGAGTACATTTTTAGCATACGTTTTCTCCTGCCGGGTCAGCTGAGCAGCATATTTCTATTTAACCACCTGCTATCATGAGAGACCTCAGGGCTGCATGTTTTGAGCCCAGTACTGATCCTGAAAAGCGTTTCCAACCCCACTTACAAGTAAAACTAGCTAAAATGTGCCTGGCTGCTATTCACTGAAAAGCTCATTCTGAGTAAATTTTTAGCATACGTTTGCTCCTGCCGGGTCAGCTGAGCAGCGAATTTCTATTTAACCACCTGCTATCATGAGAGACCTCAGGGCTGCATGTTTTGAGCCCAGTACTGATCCCGAAAAGCGTTTCCAATCCCACTTACAAGTAAAACTAGCTAAAATGTGCCTGGCTGCTATTCACTGAAAAGCTCATTCTGTGTACATTTTAGGCATACGTTTGCTCCTGCCGGGTCAGCTGAGCAGCGAATTTCTATTTAACCAACTGCTTTCATGAGAGACCTCAGGGCTGCATGTTTTGAGCCCAGTACTGAGCCTGAAAAGCATTTCCAACCCCACTTACAAGTAAAACTAGCTAAAATGTGCCTGGCTTCTCTTCACTGAAAAGCTCATTCTGAGTACATTTTTAGCATACGTTTGCTCCCGCCGGGTCAGCTGAGCAGTGAATTTCTATTTAACCACCTGCTATCATCAGAGACCTCAGGGCTGCGTGTTTTGAGCCCAGTACTGATCCTGAAAAGCGTTTCCAACCCCACTTACAAGTAAAACTAGCTAAAATGTGCCTGGCTGCTATTCACTGAAAAGCTCATTCTGTGTACATTTTTGGCATACGTTTGCTCCTACCGGGTCAGCTGAGCAGCGAATTTCTATTTAACCACCTGCTTTCATGAGAGACCTCAGGGCTGCATGTTTTGAGCCCAGTACTGAGCCTGAAATGCATTTCCAACCCCACTTACAAGTAAAACTAGCTAAAATGTGCCTGGCTTCTCTTCACTGAAAAGCTCATTCTGAGTACATTTTTAGCATACGTTTGCTCCTGCCAGGTCAGCTGAGCAGCAAATTTCTATTTAACCACCTGCTATCATGAGAGACCTCAGGGCTGCATGTTTTGAGCCCAGTACTGATCCTGAAAAGCGTTTCCAACCCCACTTACAAGTAAAACTAGCTAAAATGTGCCTGGCTGCTATTCACTGAAAAGCTCATTCTGTGTACATTTTTGGCATACGTTTGCTCCTACCGGGTCAGCTGAGCAGCGAATTTCTATTTAACCACCTGCTTTCATGAGAGACCTCAGGGCTGCATGTTTTGAGCCCAGTACTGAGCCTGAAAAGCATTTCCAACCCCACCTACAAGTAAAACTAGCTAAAGTGCCTGGCTTCTCTTCACTGAAAAGCTCATTCTGAGTACATTTTTAGCATACGTTTGCTCCTGCCGGGTCAGCTGAGCAGCGAATTTCTATTTAAGCACCTGCTATCATGAGAGACCTCAGGGCTGCATGTTTTGAGCCCAGTACTGATCCTGAAAAGCGTTTCCAACCCCACTTACAAGTAAAACTAGCTAAAATGTGCCTGGCTGCTATTCACTGAAAAGCTCATTCTGTGTACATTTTTGGCATACGTTTGCTCCTACCGGGTCAGCTGAGCAGCCAATTTCTATTTAACCACCTGCTTTCATGAGAGACCTCAGGGCTGCATGTTTTGAGCCCAGTACTGAGCCTGAAAAGCATTTCCAACCCCACTTACAAGTAAAACTAGCTAAAATGTGCCTGGCTTCTCTTCACTGAAAAGCTCATTCTGAGTAAATTTTTAGCATACGTTTCCTCCTGCCGGGTCAGCTGAGCAGCGAATTTCTATTTAACCACCTGCTATCATGAGAGACCTCAGGGCTGCATGTTTTGAGCCCAGTACTGATCCTGAAAAGCGTTTCCAACCCCACTTACAAGTAAAACTAGCTAAAATGTGCCTGGCTGCTATTCACTGAAAAGCTCATTCTGTGTACATTTTTGGCATACGTTTGCTCCTGCCGGGTCAGCTGAGCAGCGAATTTCTATTTAACCACCTGCTTTCATGAGAGACCTCAGGGCTGCATGTTTTGAGCCCAGTACTGAGCCTGAAAAGCGTTTCCAACCCCACTTACAAGTAAAACTAGCTAAAATGTGCCTGGCTTCTCTTCACTGAAAAGCTCATTCTGAGTACATTTTTAGCATACGTTTTCTCCTGCCGGGTCAGCTGAGCAGCATATTTCTATTTAACCACCTGCTATCATGAGAGACCTCAGGGCTGCATGTTTTGAGCCCAGTACTGATCCTGAAAAGCGTTTCCAACCCCACTTACAAGTAAAACTAGCTAAAATGTGCCTGGCTGCTATTCACTGAAAAGCTCATTCTGAGTAAATTTTTAGCATACGTTTGCTCCTGCCGGGTCAGCTGAGCAGCGAATTTCTATTTAACCACCTGCTATCATGAGAGACCTCAGGGCTGCGTGTTTTGAGCCCAGTACTGATCCTGAAAAGCGTTTCCAACCCCACTTACAAGTAAAACTAGCTAAAATGTGCCTGGCTGCTATTCACTGAAAAGCTCATTCTGTGTACATTTTTGGCATACGTTTGCTCCTACCGGGTCAGCTGAGCAGCGAATTTCTATTTAACCACCTGCTTTCATGAGAGACCTCAGGGCTGCATGTTTTGAGCCCAGTACTGAGTCTGAAAAGCATTTCCAACCCCACTTACAAGTAAAACTAGCTAAAATGTGCCTGGCTTCTCTTCACTGAAAAGCTCATTCTGAGTACATTTTTAGCATACGTTTGCTCCTGCCAGGTCAGCTGAGCAGCGAATTTCTATTTAACCACCTGCTATCATGAGAGACCTCAGGGCTGCATGTTTTGAGCCCAGTACTGATCCTGAAAAGCGTTTCCAACCCCACTTACAAGTAAAACTAGCTAAAATGTGCCTGGCTGCTATTCACTGAAAAGCTCATTCTGTGTACATTTTTGGCATACGTTTGCTCCTACCGGGTCAGCTGAGCAGCGAATTTCTATTTAACCACCTGCTTTCATGAGAGACCTCAGGGCTGCATGTTTTGAGCCCAGTACTGAGCCTGAAAAGCATTTCCAAACCCACCTACAAGTAAAACTAGCTAAAGTGCCTGGCTTCTCTTCACTGAAAAGCTCATTCTGAGTACATTTTTAGCATACGTTTGCTCCTGCCGGGTCAGCTGAGCAGCGAATTTCTATTTAAGCACCTGCTATCATGAGAGACCTCAGGGCTGCATGTTTTGAGCCCAGTACTGATCCTGAAAAGCGTTTCCAACCCCACTTACAAGTAAAACTAGCTAAAATGTGCCTGGCTGCTATTCACTGAAAAGCTCATTCTGTGTACATTTTTGGCATACGTTTGCTCCTACCGGGTCAGCTGAGCAGCGAATTTCTATTTAACCACCTGCTTTCATGAGAGACCTCAGGGCTGCATGTTTTGAGCCCAGTACTGAGCCTAAAAAAAGCTTTTCCAACCCAAATTACAAGTAAAACTAGCTAAAATGTGCCTGGCTTCTCTTCACTGAAAAGCTCATTCTGAGTACATTTTTAGCATACGTTTGCTCCTGCCGGGTCAGCTGAGCAGCGAATTTCTATTTAACCACCTTCTATCATGAGAGACCTCAGGGCTGCATGTTTTGAGCCCAGTACTGATCCTGAAAAGCGTTTCCAACCCCACTTACAAGTAAAACTAGCTAAAATGTGCCTGGCTGCTAGTCACTGAAAAGCTCATTCTGTGTACATTTTTGGCATACGTTTGCTCCTACCGGGTCAGCGGAGCAGCAAATTTCTATTTAACCACCTGCTTTCATGAGAGACCTCAGGGCTGCATGTTTTGAGCCCAGTACTGATCCTGAAAAGCGTTTCCAACCCCACTTACAAGTAAAACTAGCTAAAATGTGCCTGGCTGCTATTCACTGAAAAGCTCATTCTGTGTACATTTTTGGCATACGTTTGCTCCTGCCGGGTCAGCGGAGCAGCAAATTTCTATTTAACCACCTGCTTTCATGAGAGACCTCAGGGCTGCATGTTTTGAGCCCAGTACTGAGCCTGAAAAGCGTTTCCAACCCCACTTACAAGTAAAACTAGCTAAAATGTGCCTGGCTTCTCTTCACTGAAAAGCTCATTCTGAGTACATTTTTAGCATACGTTTGCTCCTGCCGGGTCAGCTGAGCAGCGAATTTCTATTTAACCACCTGCTATCATGAGAGACCTCAGGGCTGCATGTTTTGAGCCCAGTACTGATCCTGAAAAGCGTTTCCAACCCCACTTACAAGTAAAACTAGCTAAAATGTGCCTGGCTGCTATCCACTGAAAAGCTCATTCTGTGTACATTTTTGGCATACGTTTGCTCCTACCGGGTCAGCTGAGCAGCGAATTTCTATTTAACCACCTGCTTTCATGAGAGACCTCAGGGCTGCATGTTTTGAGCCCAGTACTGAGCCTGAAAAGCATTTCCAACCCCACTTACAAGTAAAACTAGCTAAAATGTGCCTGGCTTCTCTTCACTGAAAAGCTCATTCTGAGTACATTTTTAGCATACGTTTGCTCCTGCCGGGTCAGCTGAGCAGCGAATTTCTATTTAACCACCTGCTATCATCAGAGACCTCAGGGCTGCATGTTTTGAGCCCAGTACTGATCCTGAAAAGCGTTTCCAACCCCACTTACAAGTAAAACTAGCTAAAATGTGCCTGGCTGCTATTCACTGAAAAGCTCATTCTGTGTACATTTTTGGCATACGTTTGCTCCTACCGGGTCAGCTGAGCAGCGAATTTCTATTTAACCACCTGCTTTCATGAGAGACCTCAGGGCTGCATGTTTTGAGCCCAGTACTGAGCCTGAAAAGCATTTCCAACCCCACTTACAAGTAAAACTAGCTAAAATGTGCCTGGCTTCTCTTCACTGAAAAGCTCATTCTGAGTACATTTTTAGCATACGTTTGCTCCTGCCAGGTCAGCTGAGCAGCGAATTTCTATTTAACCACCTGCTATCATGAGAGACCTCAGGGCTGCATGTTTTGAGCCCAGTACTGATCCTGAAAAGCGTTTCCAACCCCACTTACAAGTAAAACTAGCTAAAATGTGCCTGGCTTCTCTTCACTGAAAAGCTCATTCTGAGTACATTTTTAGCATACGTTTGCTCCTGACGGGTCAGCTGAGCAGCGAATTTCTATTTAACCACCTGCTATCATGAGAGACCTCAGGGCTGCATGTTTTGAGCCCAGTACTGATCCTGAAAAGCGTTTCCAACCCCACTTACAAGTAAAACTAGCTAAAATGTGCCTGGCTGCTATTCACTGAAAAGCTCATTCTGTGTACATTTTTGGCATACGTTTGCTCCTACCGGGTCAGCTGAGCAGCGAATTTCTATTTAACTACCTCCTATCAGGAGAGACCTCAGGGCTGCATCTTTTGAGCCCAGTACTGATCCTGAAAAGCGTTTCCAACCCCACTTACAAGTAAAACTAGCTAAAATGTGCCTGGCTTCTCTTCACTGAAAAGCTCATTCTGAGTACATTTTTAGCATACGTTTGCTCCTGACGGGTCAGCTGAGCAGCGAATTTCTATTTAACCACCTGCTATCATGAGAGACCTCAGGGCTGCATGTTTTGAGCCCAGTACTGATCCTGAAAAGCGTTTCCAACCCCACTTACAAGTAAAACTAGCTAAAATGTGCCTGGCTGCTATTCACTGAAAAGCTCATTCTGTGTACATTTTTGGCATACGTTTGCTCCTACCGGGTCAGCTGAGCAGCGAATTTCTATTTAACTACCTCCTATCAGGAGAGACCTCAGGGCTGCATCTTTTGAGCGCAGTACTGAGCCTGAAAACCGTTTACAACCCCAGTTACAAGTAAAACTAGCTAAAATGTGCCTGGCTGCTATTCACTGAAAAGCTCATTCTGGGTACATTTTTGGTATACATTTGCTTCTGCCGGGTCAGCTGAGCAGTGAATTTCTACTTAACTACCCCCTATCAGGAGAGACCTCAGGGCTGCATCTTTTGAGCGCAGTACTGAGCCTGAAAAGAGTTTACAACCCCACTTACAAGTAAAACTAGCTAAAATGTGCCTGGCTGCTGTTCACTGAAAAGCTCATTCTGGGTACATTTTTGGTATACATTTGCTTCTGCCGGGTCAGCTGAGCAGTGAATTTCTACTTAACTACCCCCTATCAGGAGAGACCTCAGGGCTGCATCTTTTGAGCGCAGTACTGAGCCTGAAAAGAGTTTACAACCCCACTTACAAGTAAAACTAGCTAAAATGTGCCTGGCTGCTGTTCACTGAAAAGCTCATTCTGGGTACATTTTTGGTATACATTTGCTTCTGCCGGGTCAGCTGAGCAGTGAATTTCTACTTAACTACCTCCTATCAGGAGAGACCCCAGGGCTGCATCTTTTGAGCGCAGTACTGAGCCTGAAAAGCGTTTACAACCCCACTTACAAGTAAAACTAGCTAAAATGTGCCTGGCTGCTGTTCACTGAAAAGCTCATTCTGGGTACATTTTTGGTATACATTTGCTTCTGCCAGGTCAGCTGAGCAGTGAATTTCTACTTAACTATCTCCTATCAGGAGAGACCTCAGGGCTGCATCTTTTGAGCGCAGTACTGAGCCTGAAAAGCGTTTCCAACCCCACTTACAAGTAAAACTAGCTAAAATGTGCCTGGCTGCTGTTCACTGAAAAGCTCATTCTGGGTACATTTTTGGTATACATTTGCTTCTGCCGGGTCAGCTGAGCAGTGAATTTCTACTTAACTACCTCCTATCAGGAGAGACCTCAGGGCCGCATCTTTTGAGCGCAGTACTGAGCCTGAAAAGCGTTTACAACCCCAGTCACAAGTAAAACTAGCTAAAATGTGCCTGGCTGCTGTTCACTGAAAAGCTCATTCTGGGTACATTTTTGGTATACATTTGCTTCTGCCGGGTCAGCTGAGCAGTGAATTTCTACTTAACTACCCCCTATCAGGAGAGACCTCAGGGCTGCATCTTTTGAGCGCAGTACTGAGCCTGAAAACCGTTTACAACCCCAGTTACAAGTAAAACTAGCTAAAATGTGCCTGGCTGCTGTTCACTGAAAAGCTCATTCTGGGTACATTTTTGGTATACATTTGCTTCTGCCGGGTCAGCTGAGCAGTGAATTTCTACTTAACTACCTCCTATCAGGAGAGACCTCAGGACTGCATCTTTTGAGCGCAGTACTGAGCCTGAAAACCGTTTACAACCCCAGTTACAAGTAAAACTAGCTAAAATGTGCCTGGCTGCTATTCACTGAAAAGCTCATTCTGGGTACATTTTTGGTATACATTTGCTTCTGCCGGGTCAGCTGAGCAGTCAATTTCTACTTAACTACCTCCTATCAGGAGAGACCTCAGGGCTGCATCTTTTGAGTGCAGTACTGAGCCTGAAAAGCGTTTACAACCCCACTTACAAGTAAAACTAGCTAAAATGTGCCTGGCTGCTGTTCACTGAAAAGCTCATTCTGGGTACATTTTTGGTATACATTTGCTTCTGCCGGGTCAGCTGAGCAGTGAATTTCAACTTAACTACCCCCTATCAGGAGAGACCTCAGGGCTGCATCTTTTGAGCGCAGTACTGAGCCTGAAAAGCCTTTCCAACCCCACTTACAAGTAAAACTAGCTAAAATGTGCCTGGCTGCTGTTCACTGAAAAGCTCATTCTGGGTACATTTTTGGTATACATTTGCTTCTGCCGGGTCAGCTGAGCAGTGAATTTCTACTTAACTACCCCCTATCAGGAGAGACCTCAGGGCTGCATCTTTTGAGCGCAGTACTGAGCCTGAAAAGCGTTTACAACCCCACTTACAAGTAAAACTAGCTAAAATGTGCCTGGCTGCTGTTCACTGAAAGCTCATTCTAGGTACATTTTTGGTATACATTTGCTTCTGCCGGGTCAGCTGAGCAGTGAATTTCTACTTAACTACCTCCTATCAGGAGAGACCTCAGGGCTGCATCTTTTGAGCGCAGTACTGAGCCTGAAAAGCGTTTACAACCCCACTTACAAGTAAAACTAGCTAAAATGTGCCTGGCTGCTGTTCACTGAAAAGCTCATTCTGGGTACATTTTTGGTATACGTTTGCTTCTGCCGGGTCAGCTGAGCAGTGAATTTCTACTTAACTATCTCCTATCAGGAGAGACCTCAGGGCTGCATCTTTTGAGCGCAGTACTGAGCCTGAAAAGCGTTTCCAACCCCACTTACAAGTAAAACTAGCTAAAATGTGCCTGGCTGCGGTTCACTGAAAAGCTCATTCTGGGTACATTTTTGGTATACATTTGCTTCTGCCGGGTCAGCTGAGCAGTGAATTTCTACTTAACTATCTCCTATCAGGAGAGACCTCAGGGCTGCATCTTTTGAGCGCAGTACTGAGCCTGAAAAGCGTTTCCAACCCCACTTACAAGTAAAACTAGCTAAAATGTGCCTGGCTGCTGTTCACTGAAAAGCTCATTCTGGGTACATTTTTGGTATACATTTGCTTCTGCCGGGTCAGCTGAGCAGTGAATTTCTACTTAACTACCTCCTATCAGGAGAGACCTCAGGGCTGCATCTTTTGAGCGCAGTACTGAGCCTGAAAAGCGTTTCCAACCCCACTTACAAGTAAAACTAGCTAAAATGTGCCTGGCTGCTGTTCACTGAAAAGCTCATTCTGGGTACATTTTTGGTATACATTTGCTTCTGCCGGGTCAGCTGAGCAGTGAATTTCTACTTAACTACCTCCTATCAGGAGAGACCTCAGGGCTGCATCTTTTGAGCGCAGTACTGAGCCTGAAAAGCGTTTACAACCCCACTTACAAGTAAAACTAGCTAAAGTGTGCCTGGCTGCTGTTCACTGAAAAGCTCATTCTGGGTACATTTTTGGTATACATTTGCTTCTGCCGGGTCAGCTGAGCAGTGAATTTCTACTTAACTATCTCCTATCAGGAGAGACCTCAGGGCTGCATCTTTTGAGCGCAGTACTGAGCCTGAAAAGCGTTTCCAACCCCACTTACAAGTAAAACTAGCTAAAATGTGCCTGGCTGCTGTTCACTGAAAAGCTCATTCTGGGTACATTTTTGGTATACATTTGCTTCTGCCGGGTCAGCTGAGCAGTGAATTTCTACTTAACTACCCCCTATCAGGAGAGACCTCAGGGCTGCATCTTTTGAGCGCAGTACTGAGCCTGAAAAGCGTTTACAACCCCACTTACAAGTAAAACTAGCTAAAATGTGCCTGGCTGCTGTTCACTGAAAAGCTCATTCTGGGTACATTTTTGGTATACATTTGCTTCTGCTGGGTCAGCTGAGCAGTGAATTTCTACTTAACTACCCCCTATCAGGAGAGACCTCAGGGCTGCATCTTTTGAGCGCAGTACTGAGCCTGAAAACCGTTTACAACCCCAGTTACAAGTAAAACTAGCTAAAATGTGCCTGGCTGCTGTTCACTGAAAAGCTCATTCTGGGTACATTTTTGGTATACATTTGCTTCTGCCGGGTCAGCTGAGCAGTGAATTTCTACTTAACTACCTCCTATCAGGAGATACCTCAGGGCTGCATCTTTTGAGCGCAGTACTGAGCCTGAAAAGCGTTTACAACCCCACTTACAAGTAAAACTAGCTAAAATGTGCCTGGCTGCTGTTCACTGAAAAGCTAATTCTGGGTACATTTTTGGTATACATTTGCTTTTGCCGGGTCAGCTGAGCAGTGAATTTCTACTTAACTACCTCCTATCAGGAGAGACCTCAGGGCTGCATCTTTTGAGCGCAGTACTGAGCCTGAAAAGCGTTTACAACCCCACTTACAAGTAAAACTAGCTAAAATGTGCCTGGCTGCTGTTCACTGAAAAGCTCATTCTGGGTACATTTTTGGTATACATTTGCTTCTGCCGGGTCAGCTGAGCAGTGAATTTCTACTTAACTACCCCCTATCAGGAGAGACCTCAGGGCTGCATCTTTTGAGCGCAGTACTGAGCCTGAAAAGAGTTTACAACCCCACTTACAAGTAAAACTAGCTAAAATGTGCCTGGCTGCTGTTCACTGAAAAGCTCATTCTGGGTACATTTTTGGTATACATTTGCTTCTGCCGGGTCAGCTGAGCAGTGAATTTCTACTTAACTACCCCCTATCAGGAGAGACCTCAGGGCTGCATCTTTTGAGCGCAGTACTGAGCCTGAAAACCGTTTACAACCCCAGTTACAAGTAAAACTAGCTAAAATGTGCCTGGCTGCTGTTCACTGAAAAGCTCATTCTGGGTACATTTTTGGTATACATTTGCTTCTGCCGGGTCAGCTGAGCAGTGAATTTCTACTTAACTACCTCCTATCAGGAGAGACCTCAGGGCTGCATCTTTTGAGCGCAGTACTGAGCCTGAAAACCGTTTACAACCCCAGTTACAAGTAAAACTAGCTAAAATGTGCCTGGCTGCTATTCACTGAAAAGCTCATTCTGGGTACATTTTTGGTATACATTTGCTTCTGCCGGGTCAGCTGGGCAGTGAATTTCTACTTAACTACCCCCTATCAGGAGAGACCTCAGGGCTGCATTTTTTGAGCGCAGTACTGAGCCTGAAAAGAGTTTACAACCCCACTTACAAGTAAAACTAGCTAAAATGTGCCTGGCTGCTGTTCACTGAAAAGCTCATTCTGGGTACATTTTTGGTATACATTTGCTTCTGCCGGGTCAGCTGAGCAGTGAATTTCTACTTAACTACCCCCTATCAGGAGAGACCTCAGGGCTGCATCTTTTGAGCGCAGTACTGAGCCTGAAAAGAGTTTACAACCCCACTTACAAGTAAAACTAGCTAAAATGTGCCTGGCTGCTGTTCACTGAAAAGCTCATTCTGGGTACATTTTTGGTATACATTTGCTTCTGCCGGGTCAGCTGAGCAGTGAATTTCTACTTAACTACCTCCTATCAGGAGAGACCCCAGGGCTGCATCTTTTGAGCGCAGTACTGAGCCTGAAAAGCGTTTACAACCCCACTTACAAGTAAAACTAGCTAAAATGTGCCTGGCTGCTGTTCACTGAAAAGCTCATTCTGGGTACATTTTTGGTATACATTTGCTTCTGCCGGGTCAGCTGAGCAGTGAATTTCTACTTAACTATCTCCTATCAGGAGAGACCTCAGGGCTGCATCTTTTGAGCGCAGTACTGAGCCTGAAAAGCGTTTCCAACCCCACTTACAAGTAAAACTAGCTAAAATGTGCCTGGCTGCTGTTCACTGAAAAGCTCATTCTGGGTACATTTTTGGTATACATTTGCTTCTGCCGGGTCAGCTGAGCAGTGAATTTCTACTTAACTACCTCCTATCAGGAGAGACCTCAGGGCCGCATCTTTTGAGCGCAGTACTGAGCCTGAAAAGCGTTTACAACCCCAGTCACAAGTAAAACTAGCTAAAATGTGCCTGGCTGCTGTTCACTGAAAAGCTCATTCTGGGTACATTTTTGGTATACATTTGCTTCTGCCGGGTCAGCTGAGCAGTGAATTTCTACTTAACTACCCCCTATCAGGAGAGACCTCAGGGCTGCATCTTTTGAGCGCAGTACTGAGCCTGAAAACCGTTTACAACCCCAGTTACAAGTAAAACTAGCTAAAATGTGCCTGGCTGCTGTTCACTGAAAAGCTCATTCTGGGTACATTTTTGGTATACATTTGCTTCTGCCGGGTCAGCTGAGCAGTGAATTTCTACTTAACTACCTCCTATCAGGAGAGACCTCAGGGCTGCATCTTTTGAGCGCAGTACTGAGCCTGAAAACCGTTTACAACCCCAGTTACAAGTAAAACTAGCTAAAATGTGCCTGGCTGCTATTCACTGAAAAGCTCATTCTGGGTACATTTTTGGTATACATTTGCTTCTGCCGGGTCAGCTGAGCAGTGAATTTCTACTTAACTACCTCCTATCAGGAGAGACCTCAGGGCTGCATCTTTTGAGTGCAGTACTGAGCCTGAAAAGCGTTTACAACCCCACTTACAAGTAAAACTAGCTAAAATGTGCCTGGCTGCTGTTCACTGAAAAGCTCATTCTGGGTACATTTTTGGTATACATTTGCTTCTGCCGGGTCAGCTGAGCAGTGAATTTCTACTTAACTACCCCCTATCAGGAGAGACCTCAGGGCTGCATCTTTTGAGCGCAGTACTGAGCCTGAAAAGCCTTTCCAACCCCACTTACAAGTAAAACTAGCTAAAATGTGCCTGGCTGCTGTTCACTGAAAAGCTAATTCTGGGTACATTTTTGGTATACATTTGCTTTTGCCGGGTCAGCTGAGCAGTGAATTTCTACTTAACTACCTCCTATCAGGAGAGACCTCAGGGCTGCATCTTTTGAGCGCAGTACTGAGCCTGAAAAGCGTTTACAACCCCACTTACAAGTAAAACTAGCTAAAATGTGCCTGGCTGCTGTTCACTGAAAAGCTCATTCTGGGTACATTTTTGGTATACATTTGCTTCTGCCGGGTCAGCTGAGCAGTGAATTTCTACTTAACTACCCCCTATCAGGAGAGACCTCAGGGCTGCATCTTTTGAGCGCAGTACTGAGCCTGAAAAGAGTTTACAACCCCACTTACAAGTAAAACTAGCTAAAATGTGCCTGGCTGCTGTTCACTGAAAAGCTCATTCTGGGTACATTTTTGGTATACATTTGCTTCTGCCGGGTCAGCTGAGCAGTGAATTTCTACTTAACTACCCCCTATCAGGAGAGACCTCAGGGCTGCATCTTTTGAGCGCAGTACTGAGCCTGAAAACCGTTTACAACCCCAGTTACAAGTAAAACTAGCTAAAATGTGCCTGGCTGCTGTTCACTGAAAAGCTCATTCTGGGTACATTTTTGGTATACATTTGCTTCTGCCGGGTCAGCTGAGCAGTGAATTTCTACTTAACTACCTCCTATCAGGAGAGACCTCAGGGCTGCATCTTTTGAGCGCAGTACTGAGCCTGAAAACCGTTTACAACCCCAGTTACAAGTAAAACTAGCTAAAATGTGCCTGGCTGCTATTCACTGAAAAGCTCATTCTGGGTACATTTTTGGTATACATTTGCTTCTGCCGGGTCAGCTGGGCAGTGAATTTCTACTTAACTACCCCCTATCAGGAGAGACCTCAGGGCTGCATTTTTTGAGCGCAGTACTGAGCCTGAAAAGAGTTTACAACCCCACTTACAAGTAAAACTAGCTAAAATGTGCCTGGCTGCTGTTCACTGAAAAGCTCATTCTGGGTACATTTTTGGTATACATTTGCTTCTGCCGGGTCAGCTGAGCAGTGAATTTCTACTTAACTACCCCCTATCAGGAGAGACCTCAGGGCTGCATCTTTTGAGCGCAGTACTGAGCCTGAAAAGAGTTTACAACCCCACTTACAAGTAAAACTAGCTAAAATGTGCCTGGCTGCTGTTCACTGAAAAGCTCATTCTGGGTACATTTTTGGTATACATTTGCTTCTGCCGGGTCAGCTGAGCAGTGAATTTCTACTTAACTACCTCCTATCAGGAGAGACCCCAGGGCTGCATCTTTTGAGCGCAGTACTGAGCCTGAAAAGCGTTTACAACCCCACTTACAAGTAAAACTAGCTAAAATGTGCCTGGCTGCTGTTCACTGAAAAGCTCATTCTGGGTACATTTTTGGTATACATTTGCTTCTGCCGGGTCAGCTGAGCAGTGAATTTCTACTTAACTATCTCCTATCAGGAGAGACCTCAGGGCTGCATCTTTTGAGCGCAGTACTGAGCCTGAAAAGCGTTTCCAACCCCACTTACAAGTAAAACTAGCTAAAATGTGCCTGGCTGCTGTTCACTGAAAAGCTCATTCTGGGTACATTTTTGGTATACATTTGCTTCTGCCGGGTCAGCTGAGCAGTGAATTTCTACTTAACTACCTCCTATCAGGAGAGACCTCAGGGCCGCATCTTTTGAGCGCAGTACTGAGCCTGAAAAGCGTTTACAACCCCAGTCACAAGTAAAACTAGCTAAAATGTGCCTGGCTGCTGTTCACTGAAAAGCTCATTCTGGGTACATTTTTGGTATACATTTGCTTCTGCCGGGTCAGCTGAGCAGTGAATTTCTACTTAACTACCCCCTATCAGGAGAGACCTCAGGGCTGCATCTTTTGAGCGCAGTACTGAGCCTGAAAACCGTTTACAACCCCAGTTACAAGTAAAACTAGCTAAAATGTGCCTGGCTGCTGTTCACTGAAAAGCTCATTCTGGGTACATTTTTGGTATACATTTGCTTCTGCCGGGTCAGCTGAGCAGTGAATTTCTACTTAACTACCTCCTATCAGGAGAGACCTCAGGGCTGCATCTTTTGAGCGCAGTACTGAGCCTGAAAACCGTTTACAACCCCAGTTACAAGTAAAACTAGCTAAAATGTGCCTGGCTGCTATTCACTGAAAAGCTCATTCTGGGTACATTTTTGGTATACATTTGCTTCTGCCGGGTCAGCTGAGCAGTGAATTTCTACTTAACTACCTCCTATCAGGAGAGACCTCAGGGCTGCATCTTTTGAGTGCAGTACTGAGCCTGAAAAGCGTTTACAACCCCACTTACAAGTAAAACTAGCTAAAATGTGCCTGGCTGCTGTTCACTGAAAAGCTCATTCTGGGTACATTTTTGGTATACATTTGCTTCTGCCGGGTCAGCTGAGCAGTGAATTTCTACTTAACTACCCCCTATCAGGAGAGACCTCAGGGCTGCATCTTTTGAGCGCAGTACTGAGCCTGAAAAGCCTTTCCAACCCCACTTACAAGTAAAACTAGCTAAAATGTGCCTGGCTGCTGTTCACTGAAAAGCTCATTCTGGGTACATTTTTGGTATACATTTGCTTCTGCCGGGTCAGCTGAGCAGTGAATTTCTACTTAACTACCCCCTATCAGGAGAGACCTCAGGGCTGCATCTTTTGAGCGCAGTACTGAGCCTGAAAAGCGTTTACAACCCCACTTACAAGTAAAACTAGCTAAAATGTGCCTGGCTGCTGTTCACTGAAAAGCTCATTCTGGGTACATTTTTGGTATACATTTGCTTCTGCCGGGTCAGCTGAGCAGTGAATTTCTACTTAACTACCTCCTATCAGGAGAGACCTCAGGGCTGCATCTTTTGAGCGCAGTACTGAGCCTGAAAAGCGTTTACAACCCCACTTACAAGTAAAACTAGCTAAAATGTGCCTGGCTGCTGTTCACTGAAAAGCTCATTCTGGGTACATTTTTGGTATACATTTGCTTCTGCCGGGTCAGCTGAGCAGTGAATTTCTACTTAACTACCTCCTATCAGGAGAGACCTCAGGGCTGCATCTTTTGAGCGCAGTACTGAGCCTGAAAAGCGTTTACAACCCCACTTACAAGTAAAACTAGCTAAAATGTGCCTGGCTGCTGTTCACTGAAAAGCTCATTCTGGGTACATTTTTGGTATACATTTGCTTCTGCCGGGTCAGCTGAGCAGTGAATTTCTACTTAACTATCTCCTATCAGGAGAGACCTCAGGGCTGCATCTTTTGAGCGCAGTACTGAGCCTGAAAAGCGTTTCCAACCCCACTTACAAGTAAAACTAGCTAAAATGTGCCTGGCTGCTGTTCACTGAAAAGCTCATTCTGGGTACATTTTTGGTATACATTTGCTTCTGCCGGGTCAGCTGAGCAGTGAATTTCTACTTAACTACCTCCTATCAGGAGAGACCTCAGGGCTGCATCTTTTGAGCGCAGTACTGAGCCTGAAAAGCGTTTCCAACCCCACTTACAAGTAAAACTAGCTAAAATGTGCCTGGCTGCTGTTCACTGAAAAGCTCATTCTGGGTACATTTTTGGTATACATTTGCTTCTGCCGGGTCAGCTGAGCAGTGAATTTCTACTTAACTACCTCCTATCAGGAGAGACCTCAGGGCTGCATCTTTTGAGCGCAGTACTGAGCCTGAAAAGCGTTTCCAACCCCACTTACAAGTAAAACTAGCTAAAATGTGCCTGGCTGCTGTTCACTGAAAAGCTCATTCTGGGTACATTTTTGGTATACATTTGCTTCTGCCGGGTCAGCTGAGCAGTGAATTTCTACTTAACTACCCCCTATCAGGAGAGACCTCAGGGCTGCATCTTTTGAGCGCAGTACTGAGCCTGAAAAGCGTTTACAACCCCAGTTACAAGTAAAACTAGCTAAAATGTGCCTGGCTGCTGTTCACTGAAAAGCTCATTCTGGGTACATTTTTGGTATACATTTGCTTCTGCCGGGTCAGCTGAGCAGTGAATTTCTACTTAACTACCCCCTATCAGGAGAGACCTCAGGGCTGCATCTTTTGAGCGCAGTACTGAGCCTGAAAAGCGTTTACAACCCCACTTACAAGTAAAACTAGCTAAAATGTGCCTGGCTGCTGTTCACTGAAAAGCTCATTCTGGGTACATTTTTGGTATACATTTGCTTCTGCCGGGTCAGCTGAGCAGTGAATTTCTACTTAACTACCCCTATCAGGAGAGACCTCAGGGCTGCATCTTTTGAGCGCAGTACTGAGCCTCAAAACCGTTTCCAACCCCATTTACAAGTAAAACTAGCTAAAATGTGCCTGGCTGCTGTTCACTGAAAAGCTCATTCTGGGTACATTTTTGGTATACATTTGCTTCTGCCGGGTCAGCTGAGCAGTGAATTTCTACTTAACTACCCCCTATCAGGAGAGACCTCAGGGCTGCATCTTTTGAGCGCAGTACTGAGCCTGAAAAGCGTTTACAACCCCAGTTACAAGTAAAACTAGCTAAAATGTGCCTGGCTGCTGTTCACTGAAAAGCTCATTCTGGGTACATTTTTGGTATACATTTGCTTCTGCCGGGTCAGCTGAGCAGTGAATTTCTACTTAACTACCCACTATCAGGAGAGACCTCAGGGCTGCATCTTTTGAGCGCAGTACTGAGCCTGAAAAGAGTTTACAACCCCACTTACAAGTAAAACTAGCTAAAATGTGCCTGGCTGCTGTTCACTGAAAAGCTCATTCTGGGTACATTTTTGGTATACATTTGCTTCTGCCGGGTCAGCTGAGCAGTGAATTTCTACTTAACTACCTCCTATCAGGAGAGACCTCAGGGCTGCATCTTTTGAGCGCAGTACTGAGCCTGAAAAGCGTTTACAACCCCACTTACAAGTAAAACTAGCTAAAATGTGCCTGGCTGCTGTTCACTGAAAAGCTCATTCTGGGTACATTTTTGGTATACATTTGCTTCTGCCGGGTCAGCTGAGCAGTGAATTTCTACTTAACTACCTCCTATCAGGAGACCTCAGGGCTGCATCTTTTGAGCGCAGTACTGAGCCTGAAAAGCGTTTCCAACCCCACTTACAAGTAAAACTAGCTAAAATGTGCCTGGCTGCTGTTCACTGAAAAGCTCATTCTGGGTACATTTTTGGTATACATTTGCTTCTGCCGGGTCAGCTGAGCAGTGAATTTCTACTTAACTACCTCCTATCAGGAGAGACCTCAGGGCTGCATCTTTTGAGCGCAGTACTGAGCCTGAAAAGCGTTTCCAACCCCACTTACAAGTAAAACTAGCTAAAATGTGCCTGGCTGCTGTTCACTGAAAAGCTCATTCTGGGTACATTTTTGGTATACATTTGCTTCTGCCGGGTCAGCTGAGCAGTGAATTTCTACTTAACTACCTCCTATCAATGAGAGACCTCAGGGCTGCATCTTTTGAGCGCAGTACTGAGCCTGAAAAGCGTTTCCAACCCCACTTACAAGTAAAACTAGCTAAAATGTGCCTGGCTGCTGTTCACTGAAAAGCTCATTCTGGGTACATTTTTGGTATACATTTGCTTCTGCCGGGTCAGCTGAGCAGTGAATTTCTACTTAACTACCCCCTATCAGGAGAGACCTCAGGGCTGCATCTTTTGAGCGCAGTACTGAGCCTGAAAAGCGTTTACAACCCCAGTTACAAGTAAAACTAGCTAAAATGTGCCTGGCTGCTGTTCACTGAAAAGCTCATTCTGGGTACATTTTTGGTATACATTTGCTTCTGCCGGGTCAGCTGAGCAGTGAATTTCTACTTAACTACCCCCTATCAGGAGAGACCTCAGGGCTGCATCTTTTGAGCGCAGTACTGAGCCTGAAAAGCGTTTACAACCCCACTTACAAGTAAAACTAGCTAAAATGTGCCTGGCTGCTGTTCACTGAAAAGCTCATTCTGGGTACATTTTTGGTATACATTTGCTTCTGCCGGGTCAGCTGAGCAGTGAATTTCTACTTAACTACCCCCTATCAGGAGAGACCTCAGGGCTGCATCTTTTGAGCGCAGTACTGAGCCTCAAAACCGTTTCCAACCCCATTTACAAGTAAAACTAGCTAAAATGTGCCTGGCTGCTGTTCACTGAAAAGCTCATTCTGGGTACATTTTTCAGCTGAGCAGTGAATTTCTACCTAACTACCCCCTATCAGGAGAGACCTCAGGGCTGCATCTTTTGAGCGCAGTACTGAGCCTCAAAACCGTTTCCAACCCCATTTACAAGTAAAACTAGCTAAAATGTGCCTGGATGCTGTTCACTGAAAAGCTCATTCTGGGTACATTTTTGGTATACATTTGCTTCTGCCGGGTCAGCTGAGCAGTGAATTTCTACTTAACTACCCCCTATCAGGAGAGACCTCAGGGCTGCATCTTTTGAGCGCAGTACTGAGCCTGAAAAGCGTTTACAACCCCAGTTACAAGTAAAACTAGCTAAAATGTGCCTGGCTGCTGTTCACTGAAAAGCTCATTCTGGGTACATTTTTGGTATACATTTGCTTCTGCCGGGTCAGCTGAGCAGTGAATTTCTACTTAACTACCCACTATCAGGAGAGACCTCAGGGCTGCATCTTTTGAGCGCAGTACTGAGCCTGAAAAGAGTTTACAACCCCACTTACAAGTAAAACTAGCTAAAATGTGCCTGGCTGCTGTTCACTGAAAAGCTCATTCTGGGTACATTTTTGGTATACATTTGCTTCTGCCGGGTCAGCTGAGCAGTGAATTTCTACTTAACTACCTCCTATCAGGAGAGACCTCAGGGCTGCATCTTTTGAGCGCAGTACTGAGCCTGAAAAGCGTTTACAACCCCACTTACAAGTAAAACTAGCTAAAATGTGCCTGGCTGCTGTTCACTGAAAAGCTCATTCTGGGTACATTTTTGGTATACATTTGCTTCTGCCGGGTCAGCTGAGCAGTGAATTTCTACTTAACTACCTCCTATCAGGAGACCTCAGGGCTGCATCTTTTGAGCGCAGTACTGAGCCTGAAAAGCGTTTACAACCCCACTTACAAGTAAAACTAGCTAAAGTGTGCCTGGCTGCTGTTCACTGAAAAGCTCATTCTGGGTACATTTTTGGTATACATTTGCTTCTGCCGGGTCAGCTGAGCAGTGAATTTCTACTTAACTACCCCCTATCAGGAGAGACCTCAGGGCTGCATCTTTTGAGCGCAGTACTGAGCCTGAAAAACGTTTACAACCCCAGTTACAAGTAAAACTAGCTAAAATGTGCCTGGCTGCTGTTCACTGAAAAGCTCATTCTGGGTACATTTTTGGTATACATTTGCTTCTGCCGGGTCAGCTGAGCAGTGAATTTCTACTTAACTACCTCCTATCAGGAGAGACCTCAGGGCTGCATCTTTTGAGCGCAGTACTGAGCCTGAAAACCGTTTACAACCCCAGTTACAAGTAAAACTAGCTAAAATGTGCCTGGCTGCTATTCACTGAAAAGCTCATTCTGGGTACATTTTTGGTATACATTTGCTTCTGCCGGGTCAGCTGAGCAGTGAATTTCTACTTAACTACCTCCTATCAGGAGAGACCTCAGGGCTGCATCTTTTGAGTACAGTACTGAGCCTGAAAAGCGTTTACAACCCCACTTACAAGTAAAACTAGCTAAAATGTGCCTGGCTGCTGTTCACTGAAAAGCTAATTCTGGGTACATTTTTGGTATACATTTGCTTCTGCCGGGTCAGCTGAGCAGTGAATTTCTACTTAACTACCTCCTATCAGGAGAGACCTCAGGGCTGCATCTTTTGAGCGCAGTACTGAGCCTGAAAAGCATTTACAACCCCACTTACAAGTAAAACTAGCTAAAATGTGCCTGGCTGCTGTTCACTGAAAAGCTCATTCTGGGTACATTTTTGGTATACATTTGCTTCTGCCGGGTCAGCTGAGCAGTGAATTTCTACTTAACTACCACCTATCAGGAGAGACCTCAGGGCTGCATCTTTTGAGCGCAGTACTGAGCCTGAAAAGCGTTTACAACCCCACTTACAAGTAAAACTAGCTAAAATGTGCCTGGCTGCTGTTTACTGAAAAGCTCATTCTGGGTACATTTTTGGTATACATTTGCTTCTGCCGGGTCAGCTGAGCAGTGAATTTCTACTTAACTACCTCCTATCAGGAGAGACCTCAGGGCTGCATCTTTTGAGCGCAGTACTGAGCCTGAAAAGCGTTTACAACCCCACTTACAAGTAAAACTAGCTAAAATGTGCCTGGCTGCTGTTCACTGAAAAGCTCATTCTGGGTACATTTTTGGTATACATTTGCTTCTGCCGGGTCAGCTGAGCAGTGAATTTCTACTTAACTATCTCCTATCAGGAGAGACCTCAGGGCTGCATCTTTTGAGCGCAGTACTGAGCCTGAAAAGCGTTTACAACCCCAGTCACAAGTAAAACTAGCTAAAATGTGCCTGGCTGCTGTTCACTGAAAAGCTCATTCTGGGTACATTTTTGGTATACATTTGCTTCTGCCGGGTCAGCTGAGCAGTGAATTTCTACTTAACTACCCCCTATCAGGAGAGACCTCAGGGCTGCATCTTTTGAGCGCAGTACTGAGCCTGAAAACCGTTTACAACCCCAGTTACAAGTAAAACTAGCTAAAATGTGCCTGGCTGCTGTTCACTGAAAAGCTCATTCTGGGTACATTTTTGGTATACATTTGCTTCTGCCGGGTCAGCTGAGCAGTGAATTTCTACTTAACTACCTCCTATCAGGAGAGACCTCAGGGCTGCATCTTTTGAGCGCAGTACTGAGCCTGAAAACCGTTTACAACCCCAGTTACAAGTAAAACTAGCTAAAATGTGCCTGGCTGCTATTCACTGAAAAGCTCATTCTGGGTACATTTTTGGTATACATTTGCTTCTGCCGGGTCAGCTGAGCAGTGAATTTCTACTTAACTACCTCCTATCAGGAGAGACCTCAGGGCTGCATCTTTTGAGTGCAGTACTGAGCCTGAAAAGCGTTTACAACCCCACTTACAAGTAAAACTAGCTAAAATGTGCCTGGCTGCTGTTCACTGAAAAGCTCATTCTGGGTACATTTTTGGTATACATTTGCTTCTGCCGGGTCAGCTGAGCAGTGAATTTCTACTTAACTACCCCCTATCAGGAGAGACCTCAGGGCTGCATCTTTTGAGCGCAGTACTGAGCCTGAAAAGCCTTTCCAACCCCACTTACAAGTAAAACTAGCTAAAATGTGCCTGGCTGCTGTTCACTGAAAAGCTCATTCTGGGTACATTTTTGGTATACATTTGCTTCTGCCGGGTCAGCTGAGCAGTGAATTTCTACTTAACTACCCCCTATCAGGAGAGACCTCAGGGCTGCATCTTTTGAGCGCAGTACTGAGCCTGAAAAGCGTTTACAACCCCACTTACAAGTAAAACTAGCTAAAATATGCCTGGCTGCTGTTCACTGAAAAGCTCATTCTGGGTACATTTTTGGTATACATTTGCTTCTGCCGGGTCAGCTGAGCAGTGAATTTCTACTTAACTACCTCCTATCAGGAGAGACCTCAGGGCTGCATCTTTTGAGCGCAGTACTGAGCCTGAAAAGCGTTTACAACCCCACTTACAAGTAAAACTAGCTAAAATGTGCCTGGCTGCTGTTCACTGAAAAGCTCATTCTGGGTACATTTTTGGTATACATTTGCTTCTGCCGGGTCAGCTGAGCAGTGAATTTCTACTTAACTACCTCCTATCAGGAGAGACCTCAGGGCTGCATCTTTTGAGCGCAGTACTGAGCCTGAAAAGCGTTTACAACCCCACTTACAAGTAAAACTAGCTAAAATGTGCCTGGCTGCTGTTCACTGAAAAGCTCATTCTGGGTACATTTTTGGTATACATTTGCTTCTGCCGGGTCAGCTGAGCAGTGAATTTCTACTTAACTATCTCCTATCAGGAGAGACCTCAGGGCTGCATCTTTTGAGCGCAGTACTGAGCCTGAAAAGCGTTTCCAACCCCACTTACAAGTAAAACTAGCTAAAATGTGCCTGGCTGCTGTTCACTGAAAAGCTCATTCTGGGTACATTTTTGGTATACATTTGCTTCTGCCGGGTCAGCTGAGCAGTGAATTTCTATTTAACTACCTCCTATCAGGAGAGACCTCAGGGCTGCATCTTTTGAGCGCAGTACTGAGCCTGAAAAGCGTTTCCAACCCCACTTACAAGTAAAACTAGCTAAAATGTGCCTGGCTGCTGTTCACTGAAAAGCTCATTCTGGGTACATTTTTGGTATACAGTTGCTTCTGCCGGGTCAGCTGAGCAGTGAATTTCTACTTAACTACCTCCTATCAGGAGAGACCTCAGGGCTGCATCTTTTGAGCGCAGTACTGAGCCTGAAAAGCGTTTCCAACCCCACTTACAAGTAAAACTAGCTAAAATGTGCCTGGCTGCTGTTCACTGAAAAGCTCATTCTGGGTACATTTTTGGTATACATTTGCTTCTGCCGGGTCAGCTGAGCAGTGAATTTCTACTTAACTACCCCCTATCAGGAGAGACCTCAGGGCTGCATCTTTTGAGCGCAGTACTGAGCCTGAAAAGCGTTTACAACCCCAGTTACAAGTAAAACTAGCTAAAATGTGCCTGGCTGCTGTTCACTGAAAAGCTCATTCTGGGTACATTTTTGGTATACATTTGCTTCTGCCGGGTCAGCTGAGCAGTGAATTTCTACTTAACTACCCCCTATCAGGAGAGACCTCAGGGCTGCATCTTTTGAGCGCAGTACTGAGCCTGAAAAGCGTTTACAACCCCACTTACAAGTAAAACTAGCTAAAATGTGCCTGGCTGCTGTTCACTGAAAAGCTCATTCTGGGTACATTTTTGGTATACATTTGCTTCTGCCGGGTCAGCTGAGCAGTGAATTTCTACTTAACTACCCCCTATCAGGAGAGACCTCAGGGCTGCATCTTTTGAGCGCAGTACTGAGCCTCAAAACCGTTTCCAACCCCATTTACAAGTAAAACTAGCTAAAATGTGCCTGGCTGCTGTTCACTGAAAAGCTCATTCTGGGTACATTTTTGGTATACATTTGCTTCTGCCGGGTCAGCTGAGCAGTGAATTTCTACTTAACTACCCCCTATCAGGAGAGACCTCAGGGCTGCATCTTTTGAGCGCAGTACTGAGCCTGAAAAGCGTTTACAACCCCAGTTACAAGTAAAACTAGCTAAAATGTGCCTGGCTGCTGTTCACTGAAAAGCTCATTCTGGGTACATTTTTGGTATACATTTGCTTCTGCCGGGTCAGCTGAGCAGTGAATTTCTACTTAACTACCCACTATCAGGAGAGACCTCAGGGCTGCATCTTTTGAGCGCAGTACTGAGCCTGAAAAGAGTTTACAACCCCACTTACAAGTAAAACTAGCTAAAATGTGCCTGGCTGCTGTTCACTGAAAAGCTCATTCTGGGTACATTTTTGGTATACATTTGCTTCTGCCGGGTCAGCTGAGCAGTGAATTTCTACTTAACTACCTCCTATCAGGAGAGACCTCAGGGCTGCATCTTTTGAGCGCAGTACTGAGCCTGAAAAGCGTTTACAACCCCACTTACAAGTAAAACTAGCTAAAATGTGCCTGGCTGCTGTTCACTGAAAAGCTCATTCTGGGTACATTTTTGGTATACATTTGCTTCTGCCGGGTCAGCTGAGCAGTGAATTTCTACTTAACTACCTCCTATCAGGAGACCTCAGGGCTGCATCTTTTGAGCGCAGTACTGAGCCTGAAAAGCGTTTACAACCCCACTTACAAGTAAAACTAGCTAAAGTGTGCCTGGCTGCTGTTCACTGAAAAGCTCATTCTGGGTACATTTTTGGTATACATTTGCTTCTGCCGGGTCAGCTGAGCAGTGAATTTCTACTTAACTATCTCCTATCAGGAGAGACCTCAGGGCTGCATCTTTTGAGCGCAGTACTGAGCCTGAAAAGCGTTTCCAACCCCACTTACAAGTAAAACTAGCTAATATGTGCCTGGCTGCTGTTCACTGAAAAGCTCATTCTGGGTACATTTTTGGTATACATTTGCTTCTGCCGGGTCAGCTGAGCAGTGAATTTCTACTTAACTACCCCCTATCAGGAGAGACCTCAGGGCTGCATCTTTTGAGCGCAGTACTGAGCCTGAAAAACGTTTACAACCCCAGTTACAAGTAAAACTAGCTAAAATGTGCCTGGCTGCTGTTCACTGAAAAGCTCATTCTGGGTACATTTTTGGTATACATTTGCTTCTGCCGGGTCAGCTGAGCAGTGAATTTCTACTTAACTACCTCCTATCAGGAGAGACCTCAGGGCTGCATCTTTTGAGCGCAGTACTGAGCCTGAAAACCGTTTACAACCCCAGTTACAAGTAAAACTAGCTAAAATGTGTCTGGCTGCTATTCACTGAAAAGCTCATTCTGGGTACATTTTTGGTATACATTTGCTTCTGCCGGGTCAGCTGAGCAGTGAATTTCTACTTAACTACCTCCTATCAGGAGAGACCTCAGGGCTGCATCTTTTGAGTACAGTACTGAGCCTGAAAAGCGTTTACAACCCCACTTACAAGTAAAACTAGCTAAAATGTGCCTGGCTGCTGTTCACTGAAAAGCTAATTCTGGGTACATTTTTGGTATACATTTGCTTCTGCCGGGTCAGCTGAGCAGTGAATTTCTACTTAACTACCTCCTATCAGGAGAGACCTCAGGGCTGCATCTTTTGAGCGCAGTACTGAGCCTGAAAAGCGTTTACAACCCCACTTACAAGTAAAACTAGCTAAAATGTGCCTGGCTGCTGTTCACTGAAAAGCTCATTCTGGGTACATTTTTGGTATACATTTGCTTCTGCCGGGTCAGCTGAGCAGTGAATTTCTACTTAACTACCACCTATCAGGAGAGACCTCAGGGCTGCATCTTTTGAGCGCAGTACTGAGCCTGAAAAGCGTTTACAACCCCACTTACAAGTAAAACTAGCTAAAATGTGCCTGGCTGCTGTTTACTGAAAAGCTCATTCTGGGTACATTTTTGGTATACATTTGCTTCTGCCGGGTCAGCTGAGCAGTGAATTTCTACTTAACTACCTCCTATCAGGAGAGACCTCAGGGCTGCATCTTTTGAGCGCAGTACTGAGCCTGAAAAGCGTTTACAACCCCACTTACAAGTAAAACTAGCTAAAATGTGCCTGGCTGCTGTTCACTGAAAAGCTCATTCTGGGTACATTTTTGGTATACATTTGCTTCTGCCGGGTCAGCTGAGCAGTGAATTTCTACTTAACTATCTCCTATCAGGAGAGACCTCAGGGCTGCATCTTTTGAGCGCAGTACTGAGCCTGAAAAGCGTTTCCAACCCCACTTACAAGTAAAACTAGCTAAAATGTGCCTGGCTGCTGTTCACTGAAAAGCTCATTCTGGGTACATTTTTGGTATACATTTGCTTCTGCCGGGTCAGCTGAGCAGTGAATTTCTACTTAACTACCTCCTATCAGGAGAGACCTCAGGGCTGCATCTTTTGAGCGCAGTACTGAGCCTGAAAAGCGTTTACAACCCCACTTACAAGTAAAACTAGCTAAAATGTGCCTGGCTGCTGTTCACTGAAAAGCTCATTCTGGGTACATTTTTGGTATACATTTGCTTCTGCCGGGTCAGCTGAGCAGTGAATTTCTACTTTACTACCCCCTATCAGGAGAGACCTCAGGGCTGCATCTTTTGAGCGCAGTACTGAGCCTGAAAAGCGTTTACAACCCCAGTTACAAGTAAAACTAGCTAAAATGTGCCTGGCTGCTGTTCACTGAAAAGCTCATTCTGGGTACATTTTTGGTATACATTTGCTTCTGCCGGGTCAGCTGAGCAGTGAATTTCTACTTAACTACCTCCTATCAGGAGATACCTCAGGGCTGCATCTTTTGAGCGCAGTACTGAGCCTGAAAAGCGTTTACAACCCCACTTACAAGTAAAACTAGCTAAAATGTGCCTGGCTGCTGTTCACTGAAAAGCTAATTCTGGGTACATTTTTGGTATACATTTGCTTTTGCCGGGTCAGCTGAGCAGTGAATTTCTACTTAACTACCTCCTATCAGGAGAGACCTCAGGGCTGCATCTTTTGAGCGCAGTACTGAGCCTGAAAAGCGTTTACAACCCCACTTACAAGTAAAACTAGCTAAAATGTGCCTGGCTGCTGTTCACTGAAAAGCTCATTCTGGGTACATTTTTGGTATACATTTGCTTCTGCCGGGTCAGCTGAGCAGTGAATTTCTACTTAACTACCCCCTATCAGGAGAGACCTCAGGGCTGCATCTTTTGAGCGCAGTACTGAGCCTGAAAAGCGTTTACAACCCCACTTACAAGTAAAACTAGCTAAAATGTGCCTGGCTGCTGTTCACTGAAAAGCTCATTCTGGGTACATTTTTGGTATACATTTGCTTCTGCCGGGTCAGCTGAGCAGTGAATTTCTACTTAACTACCCCCTATCAGGAGAGACCTCAGGGCTGCATCTTTTGAGCGCAGTACTGAGCCTGAAAAGCGTTTACAACCCCACTTACAAGTAAAACTAGCTAAAATGTGCCTGGCTGCTGTTCACTGAAAAGCTCATTCTGGGTACATTTTTGGTATACATTTGCTTCTGCTGGGTCAGCTGAGCAGTGAATTTCTACTTAACTATCTCCTATCAGGAGAGACCTCAGGGCTGCATCTTTTGAGCGCAGTACTGAGCCTGAAAAGCGTTTCCAACCCCACTTACAAGTAAAACTAGCTAAAATGTGCCTGGCTGCTGTTCACTGAAAAGCTCATTCTGGGTACATTTTTGGTATACATTTGCTTCTGCCGGGTCAGCTGAGCAGTGAATTTCTACTTAACTACCTCCTATCAGGAGAGACCTCAGGGCCGCATCTTTTGAGCGCAGTACTGAGCCTGAAAAGCGTTTACAACCCCAGTCACAAGTAAAACTAGCTAAAATGTGCCTGGCTGCTGTTCACTGAAAAGCTCATTCTGGGTACATTTTTGGTATACATTTGCTTCTGCCGGGTCAGCTGAGCAGTGAATTTCTACTTAACTACCCCCTATCAGGAGAGACCTCAGGGCTGCATCTTTTGAGCGCAGTACTGAGCCTGAAAACCGTTTACAACCCCAGTTACAAGTAAAACTAGCTAAAATGTGCCTGGCTGCTGTTCACTGAAAAGCTCATTCTGGGTACATTTTTGGTATACATTTGCTTCTGCCGGGTCAGCTGAGCAGTGAATTTCTACTTAACTACCTCCTATCAGGAGAGACCTCAGGGCTGCATCTTTTGAGTGCAGTACTGAGCCTGAAAAGCGTTTACAACCCCACTTACAAGTAAAACTAGCTAAAATGTGCCTGGCTGCTGTTCACTGAAAAGCTCATTCTGGGTACATTTTTGGTATACATTTGCTTCTGCCGGGTCAGCTGAGCAGTGAATTTCTACTTAACTACCCCCTATCAGGAGAGACCCCAGGGCTGCATCTTTTGAGCGCAGTACTGAGCCTGAAAAGCCTTTCCAACCCCACTTACAAGTAAAACTAGCTAAAATGTGCCTGGCTGCTGTTCACTGAAAAGCTCATTCTGGGTACATTTTTGGTATACATTTGCTTCTGCCGGGTCAGCTGAGCAGTGAATTTCTACTTAACTACCCCCTATCAGGAGAGACCTCAGGGCTGCATCTTTTGAGCGCAGTACTGAGCCTGAAAAGCGTTTACAACCCCACTTACAAGTAAAACTAGCTAAAATGTGCCTGGCTGCTGTTCACTGAAAAGCTCATTCTGGGTACATTTTTGGTATACATTTGCTTCTGCTGGGTCAGCTGAGCAGTGAATTTCTACTTAACTACCCCCTATCAGGAGAGACCTCAGGACTGCATCTTTTGAGCGCAGTACTGAGCCTCAAAACCGTTTCCAACCCCATTTACAAGTAAAACTAGCTAAAATGTGCCTGGCTGCTGTTCACTGAAAAGCTCATTCTGGGTACATTTTTGGTATACATTTGCTTCTGCCGGGTCAGCTGAGCAGTGAATTTCTACTTAACTACCCCCTATCAGGAGAGACCTCAGGGCTGCATCTTTTGAGCGCAGTACTGAGCCTGAAAAGCGTTTACAACCCCAGTTACAAGTAAAACTAGCTAAAATGTGCCTGGCTGCTGTTCACTGAAAAGCTCATTCTGGGTACATTTTTGGTATACATTTGCTTCTGCCGGGTCAGCTGAGCAGTGAATTTCTACTTAACTACCCACTATCAGGAGAGACCTCAGGGCTGCATCTTTTGAGCGCAGTACTGAGCCTGAAAAGAGTTTACAACCCCACTTACAAGTAAAACTAGCTAAAATGTGCCTGGCTGCTGTTCACTGAAAAGCTCATTCTGGGTACATTTTTGGTATACATTTGCTTCTGCCGGGTCAGCTGAGCAGTGAATTTCTACTTAACTACCTCCTATCAGGAGAGACCTCAGGGCTGCATCTTTTGAGCGCAGTACTGAGCCTGAAAAGCGTTTACAACCCCACTTACAAGTAAAACTAGCTAAAATGTGCCTGGCTGCTGTTCACTGAAAAGCTCATTCTGGGTACATTTTTGGTATACATTTGCTTCTGCCGGGTCAGCTGAGCAGTGAATTTCTACTTAACTACCTCCTATCAGGAGAGACCTCAGGGCTGCATCTTTTGAGCGCAGTACTGAGCCTGAAAAGCGTTTACAACCCCACTTACAAGTAAAACTAGCTAAAATGTGCCTGGCTGCTGTTCACTGAAAAGCTCATTCTGGGTACATTTTTGGTATACATTTGCTTCTGCGGGGTCAGCTGAGCAGTGAATTTCTACTTAACTATCTCCTATCAGGAGAGACCTCAGGGCTGCATCTTTTGAGCGCAGAACTGAGCCTGAAAAGCGTTTCCAACCCCACTTACAAGTAAAACTAGCTAAAATGTGCCTGGCTGCTGTTCACTGAAAAGCTCATTCTGGGTACATTTTTGGTATACATTTGCTTCTGCCGGGTCAGCTGAGCAGTGAATTTCTACTTAACTACCTCCTATCAGGAGAGACCTCAGGGCTGCATCTTTTGAGCGCAGTACTGAGCCTGAAAAGCGTTTACAACCCCACTTACAAGTAAAACTAGCTAAAATGTGCCTGGCTGCTGTTCACTGAAAAGCTCATTCTGGGTACATTTTTGGTATACATTTGCTTCTGCCGGGTCAGCTGAGCAGTGAATTTCTACTTAACTACCCCCTATCAGGAGAGACCTCAGGGCTGCATCTTTTGAGCACAGTACTGAGCCTGAAAACCGTTTACAACCCCAGTTACAAGTAAAACTAGCTAAAATGTGCCTGGCTGCTGTTCACTGAAAAGCTCATTCTGGGTACATTTTTGGTATACATTTGCTTCTGCCGGGTCAGCTGAGCAGTGAATTTCTACTTAACTACCTCCTATCAGGAGAGACCTCAGGGCTGCATCTTTTGAGCGCAGTACTGAGCCTGAAAAGCGTTTACAACCCCACTTACAAGTAAAACTAGCTAAAATGTGCCTGGCTGCTGTTCACTGAAAAGCTCATTCTGGGTACATTTTTGGTATACATTTGCTTCTGCCGGGTCAGCTGAGCAGTGAATTTCTACTTAACTACCCCCTATCAGGAGAGACCTCAGGGCTGCATCTTTTGAGCGCAGTACTGAGCCTGAAAAGCCTTTCCAACCCCACTTACAAGTAAAACTAGCTAAAATGTGCCTGGCTGCTGTTCACTGAAAAGCTCATTCTGGGTACATTTTTGGTATACATTTGCTTCTGCCGGGTCAGCTGAGCAGTGAATTTCTACTTAACTACCCCCTATCAGGAGAGACCTCAGGGCTGCATCTTTTGAGCGCAGTACTGAGCCTGAAAAGCGTTTACAACCCCACTTACAAGTAAAACTAGCTAAAATGTGCCTGGCTGCTGTTCACTGAAAAGCTCATTCTGGGTACATTTTTGGTATACATTTGCTTCTGCCGGGTCAGCTGAGCAGTGAATTTCTACTTAACTACCTCCTATCAGGAGAGACCTCAGGGCTGCATCTTTTGAGCGCAGTACTGAGCCTGAAAAGCGTTTACAACCCCACTTACAAGTAAAACTAGCTAAAATGTGCCTGGCTGCTGTTCACTGAAAAGCTCATTCTGGGTACATTTTTGGTATACATTTGCTTCTGCCGGGTCAGCTGAGCAGTGAATTTCTACTTAACTACCTCCTATCAGGAGAGACCTCAGGGCTGCATCTTTTGAGCGCAGTACTGAGCCTGAAAAGCGTTTACAACCCCACTTACAAGTAAAACTAGCTAAAATGTGCCTGGCTGCTGTTCACTGAAAAGCTCATTCTGGGTACATTTTTGGTATACATTTGCTTCTGCCGGGTCAGCTGAGCAGTGAATTTCTACTTAACTATCTCCTATCAGGAGAGACCTCAGGGCTGCATCTTTTGAGCGCAGTACTGAGCCTGAAAAGCGTTTCCAACCCCACTTACAAGTAAAACTAGCTAAAATGTGCCTGGCTGCTGTTCACTGAAAAGCTCATTCTGGGTACATTTTTGGTATACATTTGCTTCTGCCGGGTCAGCTGAGCAGTGAATTTCTACTTAACTACCTCCTATCAGGAGAGACCTCAGGGCTGCATCTTTTGAGCGCAGTACTGAGCCTGAAAAGCGTTTCCAACCCCACTTACAAGTAAAACTAGCTAAAATGTGCCTGGCTGCTGTTCACTGAAAAGCTCATTCTGGGTACATTTTTGGTATACATTTGCTTCTGCCGGGTCAGCTGAGCAGTGAATTTCTACTTAACTACCTCCTATCAGGAGAGACCTCAGGGCTGCATCTTTTGAGCGCAGTACTGAGCCTGAAAAGCGTTTCCAACCCCACTTACAAGTAAAACTAGCTAAAATGTGCCTGGCTGCTGTTCACTGAAAAGCTCATTCTGGGTACATTTTTGGTATACATTTGCTTCTGCCGGGTCAGCTGAGCAGTGAATTTCTACTTAACTACCCCCTATCAGGAGAGACCTCAGGGCTGCATCTTTTGAGCGCAGTACTGAGCCTGAAAAGCGTTTACAACCCCAGTTACAAGTAAAACTAGCTAAAATGTGCCTGGCTGCTGTTCACTGAAAAGCTCATTCTGGGTACATTTTTGGTATACATTTGCTTCTGCCGGGTCAGCTGAGCAGTGAATTTCTACTTAACTACCCCCTATCAGGAGAGACCTCAGGGCTGCATCTTTTGAGCGCAGTACTGAGCCTGAAAAGCGTTTACAACCCCACTTACAAGTAAAACTAGCTAAAATGTGCCTGGCTGCTGTTCACTGAAAAGCTCATTCTGGGTACATTTTTGGTATACATTTGCTTCTGCCGGGTCAGCTGAGCAGTGAATTTCTACTTAACTACCCCCTATCAGGAGAGACCTCAGGGCTGCATCTTTTGAGCGCAGTACTGAGCCTCAAAACCGTTTCCAACCCCATTTACAAGTAAAACTAGCTAAAATGTGCCTGGCTGCTGTTCACTGAAAAGCTCATTCTGGGTACATTTTTGGTATACATTTGCTTCTGCCGGGTCAGCTGAGCAGTGAATTTCTACTTAACTACCCCCTATCAGGAGAGACCTCAGGGCTGCATCTTTTGAGCGCAGTACTGAGCCTGAAAAGCGTTTACAACCCCAGTTACAAGTAAAACTAGCTAAAATGTGCCTGGCTGCTGTTCACTGAAAAGCTCATTCTGGGTACATTTTTGGTATACATTTGCTTCTGCCGGGTCAGCTGAGCAGTGAATTTCTACTTAACTACCCACTATCAGGAGAGACCTCAGGGCTGCATCTTTTGAGCGCAGTACTGAGCCTGAAAAGAGTTTACAACCCCACTTACAAGTAAAACTAGCTAAAATGTGCCTGGCTGCTGTTCACTGAAAAGCTCATTCTGGGTACATTTTTGGTATACATTTGCTTCTGCCGGGTCAGCTGAGCAGTGAATTTCTACTTAACTACCTCCTATCAGGAGAGACCTCAGGGCTGCATCTTTTGAGCGCAGTACTGAGCCTGAAAAGCGTTTACAACCCCACTTACAAGTAAAACTAGCTAAAATGTGCCTGGCTGCTGTTCACTGAAAAGCTCATTCTGGGTACATTTTTGGTATACATTTGCTTCTGCCGGGTCAGCTGAGCAGTGAATTTCTACTTAACTACCTCCTATCAGGAGACCTCAGGGCTGCATCTTTTGAGCGCAGTACTGAGCCTGAAAAGCGTTTACAACCCCACTTACAAGTAAAACTAGCTAAAGTGTGCCTGGCTGCTGTTCACTGAAAAGCTCATTCTGGGTATATTTTTGGTATACATTTGCTTCTGCCGGGTCAGCTGAGCAGTGAATTTCTACTTAACTATCTCCTATCAGGAGAGACCTCAGGGCTGCATCTTTTGAGCGCAGTACTGAGCCTGAAAAGCGTTTCCAACCCCACTTACAAGTAAAACTAGCTAATATGTGCCTGGCTGCTGTTCACTGAAAAGCTCATTCTGGGTACATTTTTGGTATACATTTGCTTCTGCCGGGTCAGCTGAGCAGTGAATTTCTACTTAACTACCCCCTATCAGGAGAGACCTCAGGGCTGCATCTTTTGAGCGCAGTACTGAGCCTGAAAAACGTTTACAACCCCAGTTACAAGTAAAACTAGCTAAAATGTGCCTGGCTGCTGTTCACTGAAAAGCTCATTCTGGGTACATTTTTGGTATACATTTGCTTCTGCCGGGTCAGCTGAGCAGTGAATTTCTACTTAACTACCTCCTATCAGGAGAGACCTCAGGGCTGCATCTTTTGAGCGCAGTACTGAGCCTGAAAACCGTTTACAACCCCAGTTACAAGTAAAACTAGCTAAAATGTGCCTGGCTGCTATTCACTGAAAAGCTCATTCTGGGTACATTTTTGGTATACATTTGCTTCTGCCGGGTCAGCTGAGCAGTGAATTTCTACTTAACTACCTCCTATCAGGAGAGACCTCAGGGCTGCATCTTTTGAGTACAGTACTGAGCCTGAAAAGCGTTTACAACCCCACTTACAAGTAAAACTAGCTAAAATGTGCCTGGCTGCTGTTCACTGAAAAGCTAATTCTGGGTACATTTTTGGTATACATTTGCTTCTGCCGGGTCAGCTGAGCAGTGAATTTCTACTTAACTACCTCCTATCAGGAGAGACCTCAGGGCTGCATCTTTTGAGCGCAGTACTGAGCCTGAAAAGCGTTTACAACCCCACTTACAAGTAAAACTAGCTAAAATGTGCCTGGCTGCTGTTCACTGAAAAGCTCATTCTGGGTACATTTTTGGTATACATTTGCTTCTGCCGGGTCAGCTGAGCAGTGAATTTCTACTTAACTACCACCTATCAGGAGAGACCTCAGGGCTGCATCTTTTGAGCGCAGTACTGAGCCTGAAAAGCGTTTACAACCCCACTTACAAGTAAAACTAGCTAAAATGTGCCTGGCTGCTGTTTACTGAAAAGCTCATTCTGGGTACATTTTTGGTATACATTTGCTTCTGCCGGGTCAGCTGAGCAGTGAATTTCTACTTAACTACCTCCTATCAGGAGAGACCTCAGGGCTGCATCTTTTGAGCGCAGTACTGAGCCTGAAAAGCGTTTACAACCCCACTTACAAGTAAAACTAGCTAAAATGTGCCTGGCTGCTGTTCACTGAAAAGCTCATTCTGGGTACATTTTTGGTATACATTTGCTTCTGCCGGGTCAGCTGAGCAGTGAATTTCTACTTAACTATCTCCTATCAGGAGAGACCTCAGGGCTGCATCTTTTGAGCGCAGTACTGAGCCTGAAAAGCGTTTCCAACCCCACTTACAAGTAAAACTAGCTAAAATGTGCCTGGCTGCTGTTCACTGAAAAGCTCATTCTGGGTACATTTTTGGTATACATTTGCTTCTGCCGGGTCAGCTGAGCAGTGAATTTCTACTTAACTACCTCCTATCAGGAGAGACCTCAGGGCTGCATCTTTTGAGTGCAGTACTGAGCCTGAAAAGCGTTTACAACCCCACTTACAAGTAAAACTAGCTAAAATGTGCCTGGCTGCTGTTCACTGAAAAGCTCATTCTGGGTACATTTTTGGTATACATTTGCTTCTGCCGGGTCAGCTGAGCAGTGAATTTCTACTTAACTACCCCCTATCAGGAGAGACCTCAGGGCTGCATCTTTTGAGCGCAGTACTGAGCCTGAAAAGCGTTTACAACCCCAGTTACAAGTAAAACTAGCTAAAATGTGCCTGGCTGCTGTTCACTGAAAAGCTCATTCTGGGTACATTTTTGGTATACATTTGCTTCTGCCGGGTCAGCTGAGCAGTGAATTTCTACTTAACTACCTCCTATCAGGAGATACCTCAGGGCTGCATCTTTTGAGCGCAGTACTGAGCCTGAAAAGCGTTTACAACCCCACTTACAAGTAAAACTAGCTAAAATGTGCCTGGCTGCTGTTCACTGAAAAGCTAATTCTGGGTACATTTTTGGTATACATTTGCTTTTGCCGGGTCAGCTGAGCAGTGAATTTCTACTTAACTACCTCCTATCAGGAGAGACCTCAGGGCTGCATCTTTTGAGCGCAGTACTGAGCCTGAAAAGCGTTTACAACCCCACTTACAAGTAAAACTAGCTAAAATGTGCCTGGCTGCTGTTCACTGAAAAGCTCATTCTGGGTACATTTTTGGTATACATTTGCTTCTGCCGGGTCAGCTGAGCAGTGAATTTCTACTTAACTACCCCCTATCAGGAGAGACCTCAGGGCTGCATCTTTTGAGCGCAGTACTGAGCCTGAAAAGCGTTTACAACCCCACTTACAAGTAAAACTAGCTAAAATGTACCTGGCTGCTGTTCACTGAAAAGCTCATTCTGGGTACATTTTTGGTATACATTTGCTTCTGCCGGGTCAGCTGAGCAGTGAATTTCTACTTAACTACCCCCTATCAGGAGAGACCTCAGGGCTGCATCTTTTGAGCGCAGTACTGAGCCTGAAAAGCGTTTACAACCCCACTTACAAGTAAAACTAGCTAAAATGTGCCTGGCTGCTGTTCACTGAAAAGCTCATTCTGGGTACATTTTTGGTATACATTTGCTTCTGCTGGGTCAGCTGAGCAGTGAATTTCTACTTAACTATCTCCTATCAGGAGAGACCTCAGGGCTGCATCTTTTGAGCGCAGTACTGAGCCTGAAAAGCGTTTCCAACCCCACTTACAAGTAAAACTAGCTAAAATGTGCCTGGCTGCTGTTCACTGAAAAGCTCATTCTGGGTACATTTTTGGTATACATTTGCTTCTGCCGGGTCAGCTGAGCAGTGAATTTCTACTTAACTACCTCCTATCAGGAGAGACCTCAGGGCCGCATCTTTTGAGCGCAGTACTGAGCCTGAAAAGCGTTTACAACCCCAGTCACAAGTAAAACTAGCTAAAATGTGCCTGGCTGCTGTTCACTGAAAAGCTCATTCTGGGTACATTTTTGGTATACATTTGCTTCTGCCGGGTCAGCTGAGCAGTGAATTTCTACTTAACTACCCCCTATCAGGAGAGACCTCAGGGCTGCATCTTTTGAGCGCAGTACTGAGCCTGAAAACCGTTTACAACCCCAGTTACAAGTAAAACTAGCTAAAATGTGCCTGGCTGCTGTTCACTGAAAAGCTCATTCTGGGTACATTTTTGGTATACATTTGCTTCTGCCGGGTCAGCTGAGCAGTGAATTTCTACTTAACTACCTCCTATCAGGAGAGACCTCAGGGCTGCATCTTTTGAGCGCAGTACTGAGCCTGAAAACCGTTTACAACCCCAGTTACAAGTAAAACTAGCTAAAATGTGCCTGGCTGCTGTTCACTGAAAAGCTCATTCTGGGTACATTTTTGGTATACATTTGCTTCTGCCGGGTCAGCTGAGCAGTGAATTTCTACTTAACTACCTCCTATCAGGAGAGACCTCAGGGCTGCATCTTTTGAGTGCAGTACTGAGCCTGAAAAGCGTTTACAACCCCACTTACAAGTAAAACTAGCTAAAATGTGCCTGGCTGCTGTTCACTGAAAAGCTCATTCTGGGTACATTTTTGGTATACATTTGCTTCTGCCGGGTCAGCTGAGCAGTGAATTTCTACTTAACTACCCCCTATCAGGAGAGACCTCAGGGCTGCATCTTTTGAGCGCAGTACTGAGCCTGAAAAGCCTTTCCAACCCCACTTACAAGTAAAACTAGCTAAAATGTGCCTGGCTGCTGTTCACTGAAAAGCTCATTCTGGGTACATTTTTGGTATACATTTGCTTCTGCCGGGTCAGCTGAGCAGTGAATTTCTACTTAACTACCCCCTATCAGGAGAGACCTCAGGGCTGCATCTTTTGAGCGCAGTACTGAGCCTGAAAAGCGTTTACAACCCCACTTACAAGTAAAACTAGCTAAAATGTGCCTGGCTGCTGTTCACTGAAAAGCTCATTCTGGGTACATTTTTGGTATACATTTGCTTCTGCTGGGTCAGCTGAGCAGTGAATTTCTACTTAACTACCCCCTATCAGGAGAGACCTCAGGGCTGCATCTTTTGAGCGCAGTACTGAGCCTCAAAACCGTTTCCAACCCCATTTACAAGTAAAACTAGCTAA
This sequence comes from Lissotriton vulgaris, assembly GCF_964263255.1. Lineage (NCBI taxonomy): Eukaryota > Metazoa > Chordata > Amphibia > Caudata > Salamandridae > Lissotriton > Lissotriton vulgaris. The sequence goes on from NW_028240965.1 coordinate 85,647, forward strand.
AATGTGCCTGGCTGCTGTTCACTGAAAAGCTCATTCTGGGTACATTTTTGGTATACATTTGCTTCTGCCGGGTCAGCTGAGCAGTGAATTTCTACTTAACTACCCCCTATCAGGAGAGACCTCAGGGCTGCATCTTTTGAGCGCAGTACTGAGCCTGAAAAGCGTTTACAACCCCAGTTACAAGTAAAACTAGCTAAAATGTGCCTGGCTGCTGTTCACTGAAAAGCTCATTCTGGGTACATTTTTGGTATACATTTGCTTCTGCCGGGTCAGCTGAGCAGTGAATTTCTACTTAACTACCCACTATCAGGAGAGACCTCAGGGCTGCATCTTTTGAGCGCAGTACTGAGCCTGAAAAGAGTTTACAACCCCACTTACAAGTAAAACTAGCTAAAATGTGCCTGGCTGCTGTTCACTGAAAAGCTCATTCTGGGTACATTTTTGGTATACATTTGCTTCTGCCGGGTCAGCTGAGCAGTGAATTTCTACTTAACTACCTCCTATCAGGAGAGACCTCAGGGCTGCATCTTTTGAGCGCAGTACTGAGCCTGAAAAGCGTTTACAACCCCACTTACAAGTAAAACTAGCTAAAATGTGCCTGGCTGCTGTTCACTGAAAAGCTCATTCTGGGTACATTTTTGGTATACATTTGCTTCTGCCGGGTCAGCTGAGCAGTGAATTTCTACTTAACTACCTCCTATCAGGAGAGACCTCAGGGCTGCATCTTTTGAGCGCAGTACTGAGCCTGAAAAGCGTTTACAACCCCACTTACAAGTAAAACTAGCTAAAATGTGCCTGGCTGCTGTTCACTGAAAAGCTCATTCTGGGTACATTTTTGGTATACATTTGCTTCTGCGGGGTCAGCTGAGCAGTGAATTTCTACTTAACTATCTCCTATCAGGAGAGACCTCAGGGCTGCATCTTTTGAGCGCAGAACTGAGCCTGAAAAGCGTTTCCAACCCCACTTACAAGTAAAACTAGCTAAAATGTGCCTGGCTGCTGTTCACTGAAAAGCTCATTCTGGGTACATTTTTGGTATACATTTGCTTCTGCCGGGTCAGCTGAGCAGTGAATTTCTACTTAACTACCTCCTATCAGGAGAGACCTCAGGGCTGCATCTTTTGAGCGCAGTACTGAGCCTGAAAAGCGTTTACAACCCCACTTACAAGTAAAACTAGCTAAAATGTGCCTGGCTGCTGTTCACTGAAAAGCTCATTCTGGGTACATTTTTGGTATACATTTGCTTCTGCCGGGTCAGCTGAGCAGTGAATTTCTACTTAACTACCCCCTATCAGGAGAGACCTCAGGGCTGCATCTTTTGAGCACAGTACTGAGCCTGAAAACCGTTTACAACCCCAGTTACAAGTAAAACTAGCTAAAATGTGCCTGGCTGCTGTTCACTGAAAAGCTCATTCTGGGTACATTTTTGGTATACATTTGCTTCTGCCGGGTCAGCTGAGCAGTGAATTTCTACTTAACTACCTCCTATCAGGAGAGACCTCAGGGCTGCATCTTTTGAGCGCAGTACTGAGCCTGAAAAGCGTTTACAACCCCACTTACAAGTAAAACTAGCTAAAATGTGCCTGGCTGCTGTTCACTGAAAAGCTCATTCTGGGTACATTTTTGGTATACATTTGCTTCTGCCGGGTCAGCTGAGCAGTGAATTTCTACTTAACTACCCCCTATCAGGAGAGACCTCAGGGCTGCATCTTTTGAGCGCAGTACTGAGCCTGAAAAGAGTTTACAACCCCACTTACAAGTAAAACTAGCTAAAATGTGCCTGGCTGCTGTTCACTGAAAAGCTCATTCTGGGTACATTTTTGGTATACATTTGCTTCTGCCGGGTCAGCTGAGCAGTGAATTTCTACTTAACTACCTCCTATCAGGAGAGACCCCAGGGCTGCATCTTTTGAGCGCAGTACTGAGCCTGAAAAGCGTTTACAACCCCACTTACAAGTAGAACTAGCTAAAATGTGCCTGGCTGCTGTTCACTGAAAAGCTCATTCTGGGTATATTTTTGGTATACATTTGCTTCTGCCGGGTCAGCTGAGCAGTGAATTTCTACTTAACTACCCCCTATCAGGAGAGACCTCAGGGCTGCATCTTTTGAGCGCAGTACTGAGCCTGAAAACCGTTTACAACCCCAGTTACAAGTAAAACTAGCTAAAATGTGCCTGGCTGCTGTTCACTGAAAAGCTCATTCTGGGTACATTTTTGGTATACATTTGCTTCTGCCGGGTCAGCTGAGCAGTGAATTTCTACTTAACTACCTCCTATCAGGAGAGACCTCAGGGCTGCATCTTTTGAGCGCAGTACTGAGCCTGAAAACCGTTTACAACCCCAGTTACAAGTAAAACTAGCTAAAATGTGCCTGGCTGCTATTCACTGAAAAGCTCATTCTGGGTACATTTTTGGTATACATTTGCTTCTGCCGGGTCAGCTGAGCAGTGAATTTCTACTTAACTACCTCCTATCAGGAGAGACCTCAGGGCTGCATCTTTTGAGCGCAGTACTGAGCCTGAAAAGCGTTTACAATCCCACTTACAAGTAAAACTAGCTAAAATGTGCCTGGCTGCTGTTCACTGAAAAGCTCATTCTGGGTACATTTTTGGTATACATTTGCTTCTGCCGGGTCAGCTGAGCAGTGAATTTCTACTTAACTACCCCCTATCAGGAGAGACCTCAGGGCTGCATCTTTTGAGCGCAGTACTGAGCCTGAAAAGCCTTTCCAACCCCACTTACAAGTAAAACTAGCTAAAATGTGCCTGGCTGCTGTTCACTGAAAAGCTCATTCTGGGTACATTTTTGGTATACATTTGCTTCTGCCGGGTCAGCTGAGCAGTGAATTTCTACTTAACTACCTCCTATCAGGAGAGACCTCAGGGCTGCATCTTTTGAGCGCAGTACTGAGCCTGAAAAGCGTTTACAACCCCACTTACAAGTAAAACTAGCTAAAATGTGCCTGGCTGCTGTTCACTGAAAAGCTCATTCTGGGTACATTTTTGGTATACATTTGCTTCTGCCGGGTCAGCTGAGCAGTGAATTTCTACTTAACTATCTCCTATCAGGAGAGACCTCAGGGCTGCATCTTTTGAGCGCAGTACTGAGCCTGAAAAGCGTTTACAACCCCACTTACAAGTAAAACTAGCTAAAATGTGCCTGGCTGCTGTTCACTGAAAAGCTCATTCTGGGTACATTTTTGGTATACATTTGCTTCTGCCGGGTCAGCTGAGCAGTGAATTTCTACTTAACTATCTCCTATCAGGAGAGACCTCAGGGCTGCATCTTTTGAGCGCAGTACTGAGCCTGAAAAGCGTTTCCAACCCCACTTACAAGTAAAACTAGCTAAAATGTGCCTGGCTGCTGTTCACTGAAAAGCTCATTCTGGGTACATTTTTGGTATACATTTGCTTCTGCCGGGTCAGCTGAGCAGTGAATTTCTACTTAACTACCTCCTATCAGGAGAGACCTCAGGGCTGCATCTTTTGAGCGCAGTACTGAGCCTGAAAAGTGTTTACAACCCCACTTACAAGTAAAACTAGCTAAAATGTGCCTGGCTGCTGTTCACTGAAAAGCTCATTCTGGGTACATTTTTGGTATACATTTGCTTCTGCCGGGTCAGCTGAGCAGTGAATTTCTACTTAACTACCTCCTATCAGGAGAGACCTCAGGGCTGCATCTTTTGAGCGCAGTACTGAGCCTGAAAAGCGTTTACAACCCCACTTACAAGTAAAACTAGCTAAAGTGTGCCTGGCTGCTGTTCACTGAAAAGCTCATTCTGGGTACATTTTTGGTATACATTTGCTTCTGCCGGGTCAGCTGAGCAGTGAATTTCTACTTAACTATCTCCTATCAGGAGAGACCTCAGGGCTGCATCTTTTGAGCGCAGTACTGAGCCTGAAAAGCGTTTCCAACCCCACTTACAAGTAAAACTAGCTAAAATGTGCCTGGCTGCTGTTCACTGAAAAGCTCATTCTGGGTACATTTTTGGTATACATTTGCTTCTGCCGGGTCAGCTGAGCAGTGAATTTCTACTTAACTATCTCCTATCAGGAGAGACCTCAGGGCTGCATCTTTTGAGCGCAGTACTGAGCCTGAAAAGCGTTTCCAACCCCACTTACAAGTAAAACTAGCTAAAATGTGCCTGGCTGCTGTTCACTGAAAAGCTCATTCTGGGTACATTTTTGGTATACATTTGCTTCTGCCGGGTCAGCTGAGCAGTGAATTTCTACTTAACTACCCCCTATCAGGAGAGACCTCAGGGCTGCATCTTTTGAGCGCAGTACTGAGCCTGAAAAGCGTTTACAACCCCACTTACAAGTAAAACTAGCTAAAATGTGCCTGGCTGCTGTTCACTGAAAAGCTCATTCTGGGCACATTTTTGGTATACATTTGCTTCTGCCGGGTCAGCTGAGCAGTGAATTTCTACTTAACTACCCCCTATCAGGAGAGACCTCAGGGCTGCATCTTTTGAGCACAGTACTGAGCCTGAAAAGCGTTTACAACCCCACTTACAAGTAAAACTAGCTAAAATGTGCCTGGCTGCTGTTCACTGAAAAGCTCATTCTGGGTACATTTTTGGTATACATTTGCTTCTGCCGGGTCAGCTGAGCAGTGAATTTCTACTTAACTACCCCCTATCAGGAGAGACCTCAGGGCTGCATCTTTTGAGCGCAGTACTGAGCCTCAAAACCGTTTCCAACCCCATTTACAAGTAAAACTAGCTAAAATGTGCCTGGCTGCTGTTCACTGAAAAGCTCATTCTGGGTACATTTTTGGTATACATTTGCTTCTGCCGGGTCAGCTGAGCAGTGAATTTCTACTTAACTACCCCCTATCAGGAGAGACCTCAGGGCTGCATCTTTTGAGCGCAGTACTGAGCCTGAAAAGCGTTTACAACCCCAGTTACAAGTAAAACTAGCTAAAATGTGCCTGGCTGCTGTTCACTGAAAAGCTCATTCTGGGTACATTTTTGGTATACATTTGCTTCTGCCGGGTCAGCTGAGCAGTGAATTTCTACTTAACTACCCACTATCAGGAGAGACCTCAGGGCTGCATCTTTTGAGCGCAGTACTGAGCCTGAAAAGAGTTTACAACCCCACTTACAAGTAAAACTAGCTAAAATGTGCCTGGCTGCTGTTCACTGAAAAGCTCATTCTGGGTACATTTTTGGTATACATTTGCTTCTGCCGGGTCAGCTGAGCAGTGAATTTCTACTTAACTACCTCCTATCAGGAGAGACCTCAGGGCTGCATCTTTTGAGCGCAGTACTGAGCCTGAAAAGCGTTTACAACCCCACTTACAAGTAAAACTAGCTAAAATGTGCCTGGCTGCTGTTCACTGAAAAGCTCATTCTGGGTACATTTTTGGTATACATTTGCTTCTGCCGGGTCAGCTGAGCAGTGAATTTTTACTTAACTACCTCCTATCAGGAGACCTCAGGGCTGCATCTTTTGAGCGCAGTACTGAGCCTGAAAAGCGTTTACAACCCCACTTACAAGTAAAACTAGCTAAAGTGTGCCTGGCTGCTGTTCACTGAAAAGCTCATTCTGGGTACATTTTTGGTATACATTTGCTTCTGCCGGGTCAGCTGAGCAGTGAATTTCTACTTAACTATCTCCTATCAGGAGAGACCTCAGGGCTGCATCTTTTGAGCGCAGTACTGAGCCTGAAAAGCGTTTCCAACCCCACTTACAAGTAAAACTAGCTAATATGTGCCTGGCTGCTGTTCACTGAAAAGCTCATTCTGGGTACATTTTTGGTATACATTTGCTTCTGCCGGGTCAGCTGAGCATTGAATTTCTACTTAACTACCCCCTATCAGGAGAGACCTCAGGGCTGCATCTTTTGAGCGCAGTACTGAGCCTGAAAAACGTTTACAACCCCAGTTACAAGTAAAACTAGCTAAAATGTGCCTGGCTGCTGTTCACTGAAAAGCTCATTCTGGGTACATTTTTGGTATACATTTGCTTCTGCCGGGTCAGCTGAGCAGTGAATTTCTACTTAACTACCTCCTATCAGGAGAGACCTCAGGGCTGCATCTTTTGAGCGCAGTACTGAGCCTGAAAACCGTTTACAACCCCAGTTACAAGTAAAACTAGCTAAAATGTGCCTGGCTGCTATTCACTGAAAAGCTCATTCTGGGTACATTTTTGGTATACATTTGCTTCTTCCGGGTCAGCTGAGCAGTGAATTTCTACTTAACTACCTCCTATCAGGAGAGACCTCAGGGCTGCATCTTTTGAGTGCAGTACTGAGCCTGAAAAGCGTTTACAACCCCACTTACAAGTAAAACTAGCTAAAATGTGCCTGGCTGCTGTTCACTGAAAAGCTAATTCTGGGTACATTTTTGGTATACATTTGCTTCTGCCGGGTCAGCTGAGCAGTGAATTTCTACTTAACTACCTCCTATCAGGAGAGACCTCAGGGCTGCATCTTTTGAGCGCAGTACTGAGCCTGAAAAGCGTTTACAACCCCACTTACAAGTAAAACTAGCTAAAATGTGCCTGGCTGCTGTTCACTGAAAAGCTCATTCTGGGTACATTTTTGGTATACATTTGCTTCTGCCGGGTCAGCTGAGCAGTGAATTTCTACTTAACTACCACCTATCAGGAGAGACCTCAGGGCTGCATCTTTTGAGCGCAGTACTGAGCCTGAAAAGCGTTTACAACCCCACTTACAAGTAAAACTAGCTAAAATGTGCCTGGCTGCTGTTCACTGAAAAGCTCATTCTGGGTACATTTTTGGTATACATTTGCTTCTGCCGGGTCAGCTGAGCAGTGAATTTCTACTTAACTACCTCCTATCAGGAGAGACCTCAGGGCTGCATCTTTTTAGCGCAGTACTGAGCCTGAAAAGCGTTTACAACCCCACTTACAAGTAAAACTAGCTAAAATGTGCCTGGCTGCTGTTCACTGAAAAGCTCATTCTGGGTACATTTTTGGTATACATTTGCTTCTGCCGGGTCAGCTGAGCAGTGAATTTCTACTTAACTATCTCCTATCAGGAGAGACCTCAGGGCTGCATCTTTTGAGCGCAGTACTGAGCCTGAAAAGCGTTTCCAACCCCACTTACAAGTAAAACTAGCTAAAATGTGCCTGGCTGCTGTTCACTGAAAAGCTCATTCTGGGTACATTTTTGGTATACATTTGCTTCTGCCGGGTCAGCTGAGCAGTGAATTTCTACTTAACTACCTCCTATCAGGAGAGACCTCAGGGCTGCATCTTTTGAGCGCAGTACTGAGCCTGAAAAGCGTTTACAACCCCACTTACAAGTAAAACTAGCTAAAATGTGCCTGGCTGCTGTTCACTGAAAAGCTCATTCTGGGTACATTTTTGGTATACATTTGCTTCTGCCGGGTCAGCTGAGCAGTGAATTTCTACTTAACTACCCCCTATCAGGAGAGACCTCAGGGCTGCATCTTTTGAGCGCAGTACTGAGCCTGAAAACCGTTTACAACCCCAGTTACAAGTAAAACTAGCTAAAATGTGCCTGGCTGCTGTTCACTGAAAAGCTCATTCTGGGTACATTTTTGGTATACATTTGCTTCTGCCGGGTCAGCTGAGCAGTGAATTTCTACTTAACTACCTCCTATCAGGAGATACCTCAGGGCTGCATCTTTTGAGCGCAGTACTGAGCCTGAAAAGCGTTTACAACCCCACTTACAAGTAAAACTAGCTAAAATGTGCCTGGCTGCTGTTCACTGAAAAGCTAATTCTGGGTACATTTTTGGTATACATTTGCTTTTGCCGGGTCAGCTGAGCAGTGAATTTCTACTTAACTACCTCCTATCAGGAGAGACCTCAGGGCTGCATCTTTTGAGCGCAGTACTGAGCCTGAAAAGCGTTTACAACCCCACTTACAAGTAAAACTAGCTAAAATGTGCCTGGCTGCTGTTCACTGAAAAGCTCATTCTGGGTACATTTTTGGTATACATTTGCTTCTGCCGGGTCAGCTGAGCAGTGAATTTCTACTTAACTACCCCCTATCAGGAGAGACCTCAGGGCTGCATCTTTTGAGCGCAGTACTGAGCCTGAAAAGCCTTTCCAACCCCACTTACAAGTAAAACTAGCTAAAATGTGCCTGGCTGCTGTTCACTGAAAAGCTCATTCTGGGTACATTTTTGGTATACATTTGCTTCTGCCGGGTCAGCTGAGCAGTGAATTTCTACTTAACTACCCCCTATCAGGAGAGACCTCAGGGCTGCATCTTTTGAGCGCAGTACTGAGCCTGAAAAGAGTTTACAACCCCACTTACAAGTAAAACTAGCTAAAATGTGCCTGGCTGCTGTTCACTGAAAAGCTCATTCTGGGTACATTTTTGGTATACATTTGCTTCTGCCGGGTCAGCTGAGCAGTGAATTTCTACTTAACTACCTCCTATCAGGAGAGACCCCAGGGCTGCATCTTTTGAGCGCAGTACTGAGCCTGAAAAGCGTTTACAACCCCACTTACAAGTAAAACTAGCTAAAATGTGCCTGGCTGCTGTTCACTGAAAAGCTCATTCTGGGTACATTTTTGGTATACATTTGCTTCTGCCGGGTCAGCTGAGCAGTGAATTTCTACTTAACTATCTCCTATCAGGAGAGACCTCAGGGCTGCATCTTTTGAGCGCAGTACTGAGCCTGAAAAGCGTTTCCAACCCCACTTACAAGTAAAACTAGCTAAAATGTGCCTGGCTGCTGTTCACTGAAAAGCTCATTCTGGGTACATTTTTGGTATACATTTGCTTCTGCCGGGTCAGCTGAGCAGTGAATTTCTACTTAACTACCTCCTATCAGGAGAGACCTCAGGGCCGCATCTTTTGAGCGCAGTACTGAGCCTGAAAAGCGTTTACAACCCCAGTCACAAGTAAAACTAGCTAAAATGTGCCTGGCTGCTGTTCACTGAAAAGCTCATTCTGGGTACATTTTTGGTATACATTTGCTTCTGCCGGGTCAGCTGAGCAGTGAATTTCTACTTAACTACCCCCTATCAGGAGAGACCTCGGGGCTGCATCTTTTGAGCGCAGTACTGAGCCTGAAAAGCCTTTCCAACCCCACTTACAAGTAAAACTAGCTTAAATGTGCCTGGCTGCTGTTCACTGAAAAGCTCATTCTGGGTACATTTTTGGTATACATTTGCTACTGCCGGGTCAGCTGAGCAGTGAATTTCTACTTAACTACCCCCTATCAGGAGAGACCTTAGGGCTGCATCTTTTGAGCGCAGTACTGAGCCTGAAAAGCGTTTACAACCCCACTTACAAGTAAAACTAGCTAAAATGTGCCTGGCTGCTGTTCACTGAAAAGCTCATTCTGGGTACATTTTTGGTATACATTTGCTTCTGCCGGGTCAGCTGAGCAGTGAATTTCTACTTAACTACCCCCTATCAGGAGAGACCTCAGGGCTGCATCTTTTGAGCGCAGTACTGAGCCTGAAAACCGTTTCCAACCCCATTTACAAGTAAAACTAGTTAAAATGTGCCTGGCTGCTGTTCACTGAAAAGCTCATTCTGGGTACATTTTTGGTATACATTTGCTTCTGCCGGGTCAGCTGAGCAGTGAATTTCTACTTAACTACCTCCTATCAGGAGAGACCTCAGGGCTGCATCTTTTGAGCGCAGTACTGAGCCTGAAAAGCGTTTACAACCCCACTTACAAGTAAAACTAGCTAAAATGTGCCTGGCTGCTGTTCACTGAAAAGCTCATTCTGGGTACATTTTTGGTATACATTTGCTTCTGCCGGGTCAGCTGAGCAGTGAATTTCTACTTAACTACCCCCTATCAGGAGAGACCTCAGGGCTGCATCTTTTGAGCGCAGTACTGAGCCTGAAAAGCCTTTCCAACCCCACTTACAAGTAAAACTAGCTAAAATGAGCCTGGCTGCTGTTCACTGAAAAGCTCATTCTGGGTACATTTTTGGTATACATTTGCTTCTGCCGGGTCAGCTGAGCAGTGAATTTCTACTTAACTACCCCCTATCAGGAGAGACCTCAGGGCTGCATCTTTTGAGCGCAGTACTGAGCCTGAAAAGAGTTTACAACCCCACTTACAAGTAAAACTAGCTAAAATGTGCCTGGCTGCTGTTCACTGAAAAGCTCATTCTGGGTACATTTTTGGTATACATTTGCTTCTGCCGGGTCAGCTGAGCAGTGAATTTCTACTTAACTACCTCCTATCAGGAGAGACCCCAGGGCTGCATCTTTTGAGCGCAGTACTGAGCCTGAAAAGCGTTTACAACCCCACTTACAAGTAAAACTAGCTCAAATGTGCCTGGCTGCTGTTCACTGAAAAGCTCATTCTGGGTACATTTTTGGTATACATTTGCTTCTGCCGGGTCAGCTGAGCAGTGAATTTCTACTTAACTATCTCCTATCAGGAGAGACCTCAGGGCTGCATCTTTTGAGCGCAGTACTGAGCCTGAAAAGCGTTTCCAACCCCACTTACAAGTAAAACTAGCTCAAATGTGCCTGGCTGCTGTTCACTGAAAAGCTCATTCTGGGTACATTTTTGGTATACATTTGCTTCTGCCGGGTCAGCTGAGCAGTGAATTTCTACTTAACTACCTCCTATCAGGAGAGACCTCAGGGCTGCATCTTTTGAGCGCAGTACTGAGCCTGAAAAGCGTTTACAACCCCAGTCACAAGTAAAACTAGCTAAAATGTGCCTGGCTGCTGTTCACTAAAAAGCTCATTCTGGGTACATTTTTGGTATACATTTGCTTCTGCCGGGTCAGCTGAGCAGTGAATTTCTACTTAACTACCCCCTATCAGGAGAGACCTCAGGGCTGCATCTTTTGAGCGCAGTACTGAGCCTGAAAACCGTTTACAACCCCAGTTACAAGTAAAACTAGCTAAAATGTGCCTGGCTGCTGTTCACTGAAAAGCTCATTCTGGGTACATTTTTGGTATACATTTGCTTCTGCCGGGTCAGCTGAGCAGTGAATTTCTACTTAACTACCCCCTATCAGGAGAGACCTCAGGGCTGCATCTTTTGAGCGCAGTACTGAGCCTGAAAAGAGTTTACAACCCCACTTACAAGTAAAACTAGCTAAAATGTGCCTGGCTGCTGTTCACTGAAAAGCTCATTCTGGGTACATTTTTGGTATACATTTGCTTCTGCCGGGTCAGCTGAGCAGTGAATTTCTACTTAACTACCTCCTATCAGGAGAGACCCCAGGGCTGCATCTTTTGAGCGCAGTACTGAGCCTGAAAAGCGTTTACAACCCCACTTACAAGTAAAACTAGCTAAAATGTGCCTGGCTGCTGTTCACTGAAAAGCTCATTCTGGGTACATTTTTGGTATACATTTGCTTCTGCCGGGTCAGCTGAGCAGTGAATTTCTATTTAACTATCTCCTATCAGGAGAGACCTCAGGGCTGCATCTTTTGAGCGCAGTACTGAGCCTGAAAAGCGTTTCCAACCCCACTTACAAGTAAAACTAGCTAAAATGTGCCTGGCTGCTGTTCACTGAAAAGCTCATTCTGGGTACATTTTTGGTATACATTTGCTTCTGCCGGGTCAGCTGAGCAGTGAATTTCTACTTAACTACCTCCTATCAGGAGAGACCTCAGGGCCGCATCTTTTGAGCGCAGTACTGAGCCTGAAAAGCGTTTACAACCCCAGTCACAAGTAAAACTAGCTAAAATGTGCCTGGCTGCTGTTCACTGAAAAGCTCATTCTGGGTACATTTTTGGTATACATTTGCTTCTGCCGGGTCAGCTGAGCAGTGAATTTCTACTTAACTACCCCCTATCAGGAGAGACCTCAGGGCTGCATCTTTTGAGCGCAGTACTGAGCCTGAAAAGCCTTTCCAACCCCACTTACAAGTAAAACTAGCTTAAATGTGCCTGTCTGCTGTTCACTGAAAAGCTCATTCTGGGTACATTTTTGGTATACATTTGCTACTGCCGGGTCAGCTGAGCAGTGAATTTCTACTTAACTACCCCCTATCAGGAGAGACCTTAGGGCTGCATCTTTTGAGCGCAGTACTGAGCCTGAAAAGCGTTTACAACCCCACTTACAAGTAAAACTAGCTAAAATGTGCCTGGCTGCTGTTCACTGAAAAGCTCATTCTGGGTACATTTTTGGTATACATTTGCTTCTGCCGGGTCAGCTGAGCAGTGAATTTCTACTTAACTACCCCCTATCAGGAGAGACCTCAGGGCTGCATCTTTTGAGCGCAGTACTGAGCCTGAAAACCGTTTCCATCCCCATTTACAAGTAAAACTAGTTAAAATGTGCCTGGCTGCTGTTCACTGAAAAGCTCATTCTGGGTACATTTTTGGTATACATTTGCTTCTGCCGGGTCAGCTGAGCAGTGAATTTCTACTTAACTACCTCCTATCAGGAGAGACCTCAGGGCTGCATCTTTTGAGCGCAGTACTGAGCCTGAAAAGCGTTTACAACCCCACTTACAAGTAAAACTAGCTAAAATGTGCCTGGCTGCTGTTCACTGAAAAGCTCATTCTGGGTACATTTTTGGTATACATTTGCTTCTGCCGGGTCAGCTGAGCAGTGAATTTCTACTTAACTACCCCCTATCAGGAGAGACCTCAGGGCTGCATCTTTTGAGCGCAGTACTGAGCCTGAAAAGCCTTTCCAACCCCACTTACAAGTAAAACTAGCTAAAATGAGCCTGGCTGCTGTTCACTGAAAAGCTCATTCTGGGTACATTTTTGGTATACATTTGCTTCTGCCGGGTCAGCTGAGCAGTGAATTTCTACTTAACTACCCCCTATCAGGAGAGACCTCAGGGCTGCATCTTTTGAGTGCAGTACTGAGCCTGAAAAGAGTTTACAACCCCACTTACAAGTAAAACTAGCTAAAATGTGCCTGGCTGCTGTTCACTGAAAAGCTCATTCTGGGTACATTTTTGGTATACATTTGCTTCTGCCGGGTCAGCTGAGCAGTGAATTTCTACTTAACTACCTCCTATCAGGAGAGACCCCAGGGCTGCATCTTTTGAGCGCAGTACTGAGCCTGAAAAGCGTTTACAACCCCACTTACAAGTAAAACTAGCTCAAATGTGCCTGGCTGCTGTTCACTGAAAAGCTCATTCTGGGTACATTTTTGGTATACATTTGCTTCTGCCGGGTCAGCTGAGCAGTGAATTTCTACTTAACTATCTCCTATCAGGAGAGACCTCAGGGCTGCATCTTTTGAGCGCAGTACTGAGCCTGAAAAGCGTTTCCAACCCCACTTACAAGTAAAACTAGCTCAAATGTGCCTGGCTGCTGTTCACTGAAAAGCTCATTCTGGGTACATTTTTGGTATACATTTGCTTCTGCCGGGTCAGCTGAGCAGTGAATTTCTACTTAACTACCTCCTATCAGGAGAGACCTCAGGGCTGCATCTTTTGAGCGCAGTACTGAGCCTGAAAAGCGTTTACAACCCCAGTCACAAGTAAAACTAGCTAAAATGTGCCTGGCTGCTGTTCACTGAAAAGCTCATTCTGGGTACATTTTTGGTATACATTTGCTTCTGCCGGGTCAGCTGAGCAGTGAATTTCTACTTAACTACCTCCTATCAGGAGAGACCTCAGGGCTGCATCTTTTTAGCGCAGTACTGAGCCTGAAAAGCGTTTACAACCCCACTTACAAGTAAAACTAGCTAAAATGTGCCTGGCTGCTGTTCACTGAAAAGCTCATTCTGGGTACATTTTTGGTATACATTTGCTTCTGCCGGGTCAGCTGAGCAGTGAATTTCTACTTAACTATCTCCTATCAGGAGAGACCTCAGGGCTGCATCTTTTGAGCGCAGTACTGAGCCTGAAAAGCGTTTCCAACCCCACTTACAAGTAAAACTAGCTAAAATGTGCCTGGCTGCTGTTCACTGAAAAGCTCATTCTGGGTACATTTTTGGTATACATTTGCTTCTGCCGGGTCAGCTGAGCAGTGAATTTCTACTTAACTACCTCCTATCAGGAGAGACCTCAGGGCTGCATCTTTTGAGCGCAGTACTGAGCCTGAAAAGCGTTTACAACCCCACTTACAAGTAAAACTAGCTAAAATGTGCCTGGCTGCTGTTCACTGAAAAGCTCATTCTGGGTACATTTTTGGTATACATTTGCTTCTGCCGGGTCAGCTGAGCAGTGAATTTCTACTTAACTACCCCCTATCAGGAGAGACCTCAGGGCTGCATCTTTTGAGCGCAGTACTGAGCCTGAAAACCGTTTACAACCCCAGTTACAAGTAAAACTAGCTAAAATGTGCCTGGCTGCTGTTCACTGAAAAGCTCATTCTGGGTACATTTTTGGTATACATTTGCTTCTGCCGGGTCAGCTGAGCAGTGAATTTCTACTTAACTACCTCCTATCAGGAGATACCTCAGGGCTGCATCTTTTGAGCGCAGTACTGAGCCTGAAAAGCGTTTACAACCCCACTTACAAGTAAAACTAGCTAAAATGTGCCTGGCTGCTGTTCACTGAAAAGCTAATTCTGGGTACATTTTTGGTATACATTTGCTTTTGCCGGGTCAGCTGAGCAGTGAATTTCTACTTAACTACCTCCTATCAGGAGAGACCTCAGGGCTGCATCTTTTGAGCGCAGTACTGAGCCTGAAAAGCGTTTACAACCCCACTTACAAGTAAAACTAGCTAAAATGTGCCTGGCTGCTGTTCACTGAAAAGCTCATTCTGGGTACATTTTTGGTATACATTTGCTTCTGCCGGGTCAGCTGAGCAGTGAATTTCTACTTAACTACCCCCTATCAGGAGAGACCTCAGGGCTGCATCTTTTGAGCGCAGTACTGAGCCTGAAAAGCCTTTCCAACCCCACTTACAAGTAAAACTAGCTAAAATGTGCCTGGCTGCTGTTCACTGAAAAGCTCATTCTGGGTACATTTTTGGTATACATTTGCTTCTGCCGGGTCAGCTGAGCAGTGAATTTCTACTTAACTACCCCCTATCAGGAGAGACCTCAGGGCTGCATCTTTTGAGCGCAGTACTGAGCCTGAAAAGAGTTTACAACCCCACTTACAAGTAAAACTAGCTAAAATGTGCCTGGCTGCTGTTCACTGAAAAGCTCATTCTGGGTACATTTTTGGTATACATTTGCTTCTGCCGGGTCAGCTGAGCAGTGAATTTCTACTTAACTACCTCCTATCAGGAGAGACCCCAGGGCTGCATCTTTTGAGCGCAGTACTGAGCCTGAAAAGCGTTTACAACCCCACTTACAAGTAAAACTAGCTAAAATGTGCCTGGCTGCTGTTCACTGAAAAGCTCATTCTGGGTACATTTTTGGTATACATTTGCTTCTGCCGGGTCAGCTGAGCAGTGAATTTCTACTTAACTATCTCCTATCAGGAGAGACCTCAGGGCTGCATCTTTTGAGCGCAGTACTGAGCCTGAAAAGCGTTTCCAACCCCACTTACAAGTAAAACTAGCTAAAATGTGCCTGGCTGCTGTTCACTGAAAAGCTCATTCTGGGTACATTTTTGGTATACATTTGCTTCTGCCGGGTCAGCTGAGCAGTGAATTTCTACTTAACTACCTCCTATCAGGAGAGACCTCAGGGCCGCATCTTTTGAGCGCAGTACTGAGCCTGAAAAGCGTTTACAACCCCAGTCACAAGTAAAACTAGCTAAAATGTGCCTGGCTGCTGTTCACTGAAAAGCTCATTCTGGGTACATTTTTGGTATACATTTGCTTCTGCCGGGTCAGCTGAGCAGTGAATTTCTACTTAACTACCCCCTATCAGGAGAGACCTCGGGGCTGCATCTTTTGAGCGCAGTACTGAGCCTGAAAAGCCTTTCCAACCCCACTTACAAGTAAAACTAGCTTAAATGTGCCTGGCTGCTGTTCACTGAAAAGCTCATTCTGGGTACATTTTTGGTATACATTTGCTACTGCCGGGTCAGCTGAGCAGTGAATTTCTACTTAACTACCCCCTATCAGGAGAGACCTTAGGGCTGCATCTTTTGAGCGCAGTACTGAGCCTGAAAAGCGTTTACAACCCCACTTACAAGTAAAACTAGCTAAAATGTGCCTGGCTGCTGTTCACTGAAAAGCTCATTCTGGGTACATTTTTGGTATACATTTGCTTCTGCCGGGTCAGCTGAGCAGTGAATTTCTACTTAACTACCCCCTATCAGGAGAGACCTCAGGGCTGCATCTTTTGAGCGCAGTACTGAGCCTGAAAACCGTTTCCAACCCCATTTACAAGTAAAACTAGTTAAAATGTGCCTGGCTGCTGTTCACTGAAAAGCTCATTCTGGGTACATTTTTGGTATACATTTGCTTCTGCCGGGTCAGCTGAGCAGTGAATTTCTACTTAACTACCTCCTATCAGGAGAGACCTCAGGGCTGCATCTTTTGAGCGCAGTACTGAGCCTGAAAAGCGTTTACAACCCCACTTACAAGTAAAACTAGCTAAAATGTGCCTGGCTGCTGTTCACTGAAAAGCTCATTCTGGGTACATTTTTGGTATACATTTGCTTCTGCCGGGTCAGCTGAGCAGTGAATTTCTACTTAACTACCCCCTATCAGGAGAGACCTCAGGGCTGCATCTTTTGAGCGCAGTACTGAGCCTGAAAAGCCTTTCCAACCCCACTTACAAGTAAAACTAGCTAAAATGAGCCTGGCTGCTGTTCACTGAAAAGCTCATTCTGGGTACATTTTTGGTATACATTTGCTTCTGCCGGGTCAGCTGAGCAGTGAATTTCTACTTAACTACCCCCTATCAGGAGAGACCTCAGGGCTGCATCTTTTGAGCGCAGTACTGAGCCTGAAAAGAGTTTACAACCCCACTTACAAGTAAAACTAGCTAAAATGTGCCTGGCTGCTGTTCACTGAAAAGCTCATTCTGGGTACATTTTTGGTATACATTTGCTTCTGCCGGGTCAGCTGAGCAGTGAATTTCTACTTAACTACCTCCTATCAGGAGAGACCCCAGGGCTGCATCTTTTGAGCGCAGTACTGAGCCTGAAAAGCGTTTACAACCCCACTTACAAGTAAAACTAGCTCAAATGTGCCTGGCTGCTGTTCACTGAAAAGCTCATTCTGGGTACATTTTTGGTATACATTTGCTTCTGCCGGGTCAGCTGAGCAGTGAATTTCTACTTAACTATCTCCTATCAGGAGAGACCTCAGGGCTGCATCTTTTGAGCGCAGTACTGAGCCTGAAAAGCGTTTCCAACCCCACTTACAAGTAAAACTAGCTCAAATGTGCCTGGCTGCTGTTCACTGAAAAGCTCATTCTGGGTACATTTTTGGTATACATTTGCTTCTGCCGGGTCAGCTGAGCAGTGAATTTCTACTTAACTACCTCCTATCAGGAGAGACCTCAGGGCTGCATCTTTTGAGCGCAGTACTGAGCCTGAAAAGCGTTTACAACCCCAGTCACAAGTAAAACTAGCTAAAATGTGCCTGGCTGCTGTTCACTAAAAAGCTCATTCTGGGTACATTTTTGGTATACATTTGCTTCTGCCGGGTCAGCTGAGCAGTGAATTTCTACTTAACTACCCCCTATCAGGAGAGACCTCAGGGCTGCATCTTTTGAGCGCAGTACTGAGCCTGAAAACCGTTTACAACCCCAGTTACAAGTAAAACTAGCTAAAATGTGCCTGGCTGCTGTTCACTGAAAAGCTCATTCTGGGTACATTTTTGGTATACATTTGCTTCTGCCGGGTCAGCTGAGCAGTGTATTTCTACTTAACTACCCCCTATCAGGAGAGACCTCAGGGCTGCATCTTTTGAGCGCAGTACTGAGCCTGAAAAGAGTTTACAACCCCACTTACAAGTAAAACTAGCTAAAATGTGCCTGGCTGCTGTTCACTGAAAAGCTCATTCTGGGTACATTTTTGGTATACATTTGCTTCTGCCGGGTCAGCTGAGCAGTGAATTTCTACTTAACTACCTCCTATCAGGAGAGACCCCAGGGCTGCATCTTTTGAGCGCAGTACTGAGCCTGAAAAGCGTTTACAACCCCACTTACAAGTAAAACTAGCTAAAATGTGCCTGGCTGCTGTTCACTGAAAAGCTCATTCTGGGTACATTTTTGGTATACATTTGCTTCTGCCGGGTCAGCTGAGCAGTGAATTTCTATTTAACTATCTCCTATCAGGAGAGACCTCAGGGCTGCATCTTTTGAGCGCAGTACTGAGCCTGAAAAGCGTTTCCAACCCCACTTACAAGTAAAACTAGCTAAAATGTGCCTGGCTGCTGTTCACTGAAAAGCTCATTCTGGGTACATTTTTGGTATACATTTGCTTCTGCCGGGTCAGCTGAGCAGTGAATTTCTACTTAACTACCTCCTATCAGGAGAGACCTCAGGGCCGCATCTTTTGAGCGCAGTACTGAGCCTGAAAAGCGTTTACAACCCCAGTCACAAGTAAAACTAGCTAAAATGTGCCTGGCTGCTGTTCACTGAAAAGCTCATTCTGGGTACATTTTTGGTATACATTTGCTTCTGCCGGGTCAGCTGAGCAGTGAATTTCTACTTAACTACCCCCTATCAGGAGAGACCTCAGGGCTGCATCTTTTGAGCGCAGTACTGAGCCTGAAAAGCCTTTCCAACCCCACTTACAAGTAAAACTAGCTTAAATGTGCCTGTCTGCTGTTCACTGAAAAGCTCATTCTGGGTACATTTTTGGTATACATTTGCTACTGCCGGGTCAGCTGAGCAGTGAATTTCTACTTAACTACCCCCTATCAGGAGAGACCTTAGGGCTGCATCTTTTGAGCGCAGTACTGAGCCTGAAAAGCGTTTACAACCCCACTTACAAGTAAAACTAGCTAAAATGTGCCTGGCTGCTGTTCACTGAAAAGCTCATTCTGGGTACATTTTTGGTATACATTTGCTTCTGCCGGGTCAGCTGAGCAGTGAATTTCTACTTAACTACCCCCTATCAGGAGAGACCTCAGGGCTGCATCTTTTGAGCGCAGTACTGAGCCTGAAAACCGTTTCCAACCCCATTTACAAGTAAAACTAGTTAAAATGTGCCTGGCTGCTGTTCACTGAAAAGCTCATTCTGGGTACATTTTTGGTATACATTTGCTTCTGCCGGGTCAGCTGAGCAGTGAATTTCTACTTAACTACCTCCTATCAGGAGAGACCTCAGGGCTGCATCTTTTGAGCGCAGTACTGAGCCTGAAAAGCGTTTACAACCCCACTTACAAGTAAAACTAGCTAAAATGTGCCTGGCTGCTGTTCACTGAAAAGCTCATTCTGGGTACATTTTTGGTATACATTTGCTTCTGCCGGGTCAGCTGAGCAGTGAATTTCTACTTAACTACCCCCTATCAGGAGAGACCTCAGGGCTGCATCTTTTGAGCGCAGTACTGAGCCTGAAAAGCCTTTCCAACCCCACTTACAAGTAAAACTAGCTAAAATGAGCCTGGCTGCTGTTCACTGAAAAGCTCATTCTGGGTACATTTTTGGTATACATTTGCTTCTGCCGGGTCAGCTGAGCAGTGAATTTCTACTTAACTACCCCCTATCAGGAGAGACCTCAGGGCTGCATCTTTTGAGTGCAGTACTGAGCCTGAAAAGAGTTTACAACCCCACTTACAAGTAAAACTAGCTAAAATGTGCCTGGCTGCTGTTCACTGAAAAGCTCATTCTGGGTACATTTTTGGTATACATTTGCTTCTGCCGGGTCAGCTGAGCAGTGAATTTGTACTTAACTACCTCCTATCAGGAGAGACCCCAGGGCTGCATCTTTTGAGCGCAGTACTGAGCCTGAAAAGCGTTTACAACCCCACTTACAAGTAAAACTAGCTCAAATGTGCCTGGCTGCTGTTCACTGAAAAGCTCATTCTGGGTACATTTTTGGTATACATTTGCTTCTGCCGGGTCAGCTGAGCAGTGAATTTCTACTTAACTATCTCCTATCAGGAGAGACCTCAGGGCTGCATCTTTTGAGCGCAGTACTGAGCCTGAAAAGCGTTTCCAACCCCACTTACAAGTAAAACTAGCTCAAATGTGCCTGGCTGCTGTTCACTGAAAAGCTCATTCTGGGTACATTTTTGGTATACATTTGCTTCTGCCGGGTCAGCTGAGCAGTGAATTTCTACTTAACTACCTCCTATCAGGAGAGACCTCAGGGCTGCATCTTTTGAGCGCAGTACTGAGCCTGAAAAGCGTTTACAACCCCAGTCACAAGTAAAACTAGCTAAAATGTGCCTGGCTGCTGTTCACTGAAAAGCTCATTCTGGGTACATTTTTGGTATACATTTGCTTCTGCCGGGTCAGCTGAGCAGTGAATTTCTACTTAACTACCCCCTATCAGGAGAGACCTCAGGGCTGCATCTTTTGAGCGCAGTACTGAGCCTGAAAACCGTTTACAACCCCAGTTACAAGTAAAACTAGCTAAAATGTGCCTGGCTGCTGTTCACTGAAAAGCTCATTCTGGGTACATTTTTGGTATACATTTGCTTCTGCCGGGTCAGCTGAGCAGTGAATTTCTACTTAACTACCTCCTATCAGGAGAGACCTCAGGGCTGCATCTTTTGAGTGCAGTACTGAGCCTGAAAAGCGTTTACAACCCCACTTACAAGTAAAACTAGCTAAAATATGCCTGGCTAGTGTCCACTGAAAAGCTCATTCTGGGTACATTTTTGGTATACATTTGCTTCTGCCGGGTCAGCTGAGCAGTGAATTTCTACTTAACTACCTCCTATCAGGAGAGACCTCAGGGCTGCATCTTTTGAGCGCAGTACTGAGCCTGAAAGACGTTTACAACCCCACTTACAAGTAAAACTAGCTAAAATGTGCCTGGCTGCTTTTCACTGAAAAGCTCATTCTGGGTACATTTTTGGTATACATTTGCTTCTGCCGGGTCAGCTGAGCAGTGAATTTCTACTTAACTACCCCCTATCAGGAGAGACCTCAGGGCTGCATCTTTTGAGCGCAGTACTGAGCCTGAAAAGCGTGTACAACCCCAGTTACAAGTAAAACTAGCTAAAATGTGCCTGGCTGCTGTTCACTGAAAAGCTCATTCTGGGTACATTTTTGGTATACATTTGCTTCTGCCGGGTCAGCTGAGCAGTGAATTTCTACTTAACTACCTCATATCAGGAGAGACCTCAGGGCTGCATCTTTTGAGCGCAGTACTGAGCCTGAAAAGCGTTTACAACCCCACTTACAAGTAAAACTAGCTAAAATGTGCCTGGCTGCTGTTCACTGAAAAGCTCATTCTGGGTACATTTTTGGTATACATTTGCTTCTGCCGGGTCAGCTGAGCAGTGAATTTCTACTTAACTACCCCCTATCAGGAGAGACCTCAGGGCTGCATCTTTTGAGCGCAGTACTGAGCCTGAAAAGCCTTTCCAACCCCACTTACAAGTAAAACTAGCTAAAATGTGCCTGGCTGCTGTTCACTGAAAAGCTCATTCTGGGTACATTTTTGGTATACATTTGCTTCTGCCGGGTCAGCTGAGCAGTGAATTTCTACTTAACTACCCCCTATCAGGAGAGACCTCAGGGCTGCATCTTTTGAGCGCAGTACTGAGCCTGAAAAGCCTTTCCAACCCCACTTACAAGTAAAACTAGCTAAAATGTGCCTGGCTGCTGTTCACTGAAAAGCTCATTCTGGGTACATTTTTGGTATACATTTGCTTCTGCCGGGTCAGCTGAGCAGTGAATTTCTACTTAACTACCCCCTATCAGGAGAGACCTCAGGGCTGCATCTTTTGAGCGCAGTACTGAGCCTCAAAACCGTTTCCAACCCCATTTACAAGTAAAACTAGCTAAAATGTGCCTGGCTGCTGTTCACTGAAAAGCTCATTCTGGGTACATTTTTGGTATACATTTGCTTCTGCCGGGTCAGCTGAGCAGTGAATTTCTACTTAACTACCCCCTATCAGGAGAGACCTCAGGGCTGCATCTTTTGAGCGCAGTACTGAGCCTGAAAAGCGTTTACAACCCCAGTTACAAGTAAAACTAGCTAAAATGTGCCTGGCTGCTGTTCACTGAAAAGCTCATTCTGGGTACATTTTTGGTATACATTTGCTTCTGCCGGGTCAGCTGAGCAGTGAATTTCTACTTAACTACCCACTATCAGGAGAGACCTCAGGGCTGCATCTTTTGAGCGCAGTACTGAGCCTGAAAAGAGTTTACAACCCCACTTACAAGTAAAACTAGCTAAAATGTGCCTGGCTGCTGTTCACTGAAAAGCTCATTCTGGGTACATTTTTGGTATACATTTGCTTCTGCCGGGTCAGCTGAGCAGTGAATTTCTACTTAACTACCCACTATCAGGAGAGACCTCAGGGCTGCATCTTTTGAGCGCAGTACTGAGCCTGAAAAGAGTTTACAACCCCACTTACAAGTAAAACTAGCTAAAATGTGCCTGGCTGCTGTTCACTGAAAAGCTCATTCTGGGTACATTTTTGGTATACATTTGCTTCTGCCGGGTCAGCTGAGCAGTGAATTTCTACTTAACTACCTCCTATCAGGAGAGACCTCAGGGCTGCATCTTTTGAGCGCAGTACTGACCCTGAAAAGCGTTTACAACCCCACTTACAAGTAAAATTAGCTAAAGTGTGCCTGGCTGCTGTTCACTGAAAAGCTCATTCTGGGTACATTTTTGGTATACATTTGCTTCTGCCGGGTCTGCTGAGCAGTGAATTTCTACTTAACTATCTCCTATCAGGAGAGACCTCAGGGCTGCATCTTTTGAGCGCAGTACTGAGCCTGAAAAGCGTTTCCAACCCCACTTACAAGTAAAACTAGCTAAAATGTGCCTGGCTGCTGTTCACTGAAAAGCTCATTCTGGGTACATTTTTGGTATACATTTGCTTCTGCCGGGTCAGCTGAGCAGTGAATTTCTACTTAACTACCCCCTATCAGGAGAGACCTCAGGGCTGCATCTTTTGAGCGCAGTACTGAGCCTGAAAAACGTTTACAACCCCAGTTACAAGTAAAACTAGCTAAAATGTGCCTGGCTGCTGTTCACTGAAAAGCTCATTCTGGGTACATTTTTGGTATACATTTGCTTCTGCCGGGTCAGCTGAGCAGTGAATTTCTACTTAACTACCTCCTATCAGGAGAGACCTCAGGGCTGCATCTTTTGAGCGCAGTACTGAGCCTGAAAACCGTTTACAACCCCAGTTACAAGTAAAACTAGCTAAAATGTGCCTGGCTGCTGTTCACTGAAAAGCTCATTCTGGGTACATTTTTGGTATACATTTGCTTCTGCCGGGTCAGCTGAGCAGTGAATTTCTACTTAACTACCTCCTATCAGGAGAGACCTCAGGGCTGCATCTTTTGAGTGCAGTACTGAGCCTGAAAAGCGTTTACAACCCCACTTACAAGTAAAACTAGCTAAAATGTGCCTGGCTGCTGTTCACTAAAAAGCTAATTCTGGGTACATTTTTGGTATACATTTGCTTCTGCCGGGTCAGCTGAGCAGTGAATTTCTACTTAACTACCTCCTATCAGGAGAGACCTCAGGGCTGCATCTTTTGAGCGCAGTACTGAGCCTGAAAAGCGTTTACAACCCCACTTACAAGTAAAACTAGCTAAAATGTGCCTGGCTGCTGTTCACTGAAAAGCTCATTCTGGGTACATTTTTGGTATACATTTGCTTCTGCCGGGTCAGCTGAGCCGTGAATTTCTACTTAACTACCCCCTATCAGGAGAGACCTCAGGGCTGCATCTTTTGAGCGCAGTACTGAGCCTGAAAAGCCTTTCCAACCCCACTTACAAGTAAAACTAGCTTAAATGTGCCTGGCTGCTGTTCACTGAAAAGCTCATTCTGGGTACATTTTTGGTATACATTTGCTACTGCCGGGTCAGCTGAGCAGTGAATTTCTACTTAACTACCCCCTATCAGGAGAGACCTTAGGGCTGCATCTTTTGAGCGCAGTACTGAGCCTGAAAAGCGTTTACAACCCCACTTACAAGTAAAACTAGCTAAAATGTGCCTGGCTGCTGTTCACTGAAAAGCTCATTCTGGGTACATTTTTGGTATACATTTGCTTCTGCCGGGTCAGCTGAGCAGTGAATTTCTACTTAACTACCCCCTATCAGGAGAGACCTCAGGGCTGCATCTTTTGAGCGCAGTACTGAGCCTGAAAACCGTTTCCAACCCCATTTACAAGTAAAACTAGATAAAATGTGCCTGGCTGCTGTTCACTGAAAAGCTCATTCTGGGTACATTTTTGGTATACATTTGCTTCTGCCGGGTCAGCTGAGCAGTGAATTTCTACTTAACTACCTCCTATCAGGAGAGACCTCAGGGCTGCATCTTTTGAGCGCAGTACTGAGCCTGAAAAGCGTTTACAACCCCACTTACAAGTAAAACTAGCTAAAATGTGCCTGGCTGCTGTTCACTGAAAAGCTCATTCTGGGTACATTTTTGGTATACATTTGCTTCTGCCGGGTCAGCTGAGCAGTGAATTTCTACTTAACTACCCCCTATCAGGAGAGACCTCAGGGCTGCATCTTTTGAGCGCAGTACTGTGCCTGAAAAGCCTTTCCAACCCCACTTACAAGTAAAACTAGCTAAAATGAGCCTGGCTGCTGTTCACTGAAAAGCTCATTCTGGGTACATTTTTGGTATACATTTGCTTTTGCCGGGTCAGCTGAGCAGTGAATTTCTACTTAACTACCCCCTATCAGGAGAGACCTCAGGGCTGCATCTTTTGAGCGCAGTACTGAGCCTGAAAAGAGTTTACAACCCCACTTACAAGTAAAACTAGCTAAAATGTGCCTGGCTGCTGTTCACTGAAAAGCTCATTCTGGGTACATTTTTGGTATACATTTGCTTCTGCCGGGTCAGCTGAGCAGTGAATTTCTACTTAACTACCTCCTATCAGGAGAGACCCCAGGGCTGCATCTTTTGAGCGCAGTACTGAGCCTGAAAAGCGTTTACAACCCCACTTACAAGTAAAACTAGCTCAAATGTGCCTGGCTGCTGTTCACTGAAAAGCTCATTCTGGGTACATTTTTGGTATACATTTGCTTCTGCCGGGTCAGCTGAGCAGTGAATTTCTACTTAACTACCTCCTATCAGGAGAGACCTCAGGGCTGCATCTTTTGAGCGCAGTACTGAGCCTGAAAAGCGTTTCCAACCCCAGTCACAAGTCAAACTAGCTAAAATGTGCCTGGCTGCTGTTCACTGAAAAGCTCATTCTGGGTACATTTTTGGTATACATTTGCTTCTGCCGGGTCAGCTAAGCAGTGAATTTCTACTTAACTACCCCCTATCAGGAGAGACCTCAGGGCTGCATCTTTTGAGCGCAGTACTGAGCCTGAAAACCGTTTACAACCCCAGTTACAAGTAAAACTAGCTAAAATGTGCCTGGCTGCTGTTCACTGAAAAGCTCATTCTGGGTACATTTTTGGTATACATTTGCTTCTGCCGGGTCAGCTGAGCAGTGAATTTCTACTTAACTACCTCCTATCAGGAGAGACCTCAAGGCTGCATCTTTTGAGCGCAGTACTGAGCCTGAAAACCGTTTACAACCCCAGTTACAAGTAAAACTAGCTAAAATGTGCCTGGCTGCTATTCACTGAAAAGCTCATTCTGGGTACATTTTTGGTATACATTTGCTTCTGCCGGGTCAGCTGAGCAGTGAATTTCTACTTAACTACCTCCTATCAGGAGAGACCTCAGGGCTGCATCTTTTGAGCGCAGTACTGAGCCTGAAAAGCGTTTACAACCCCACTTACAAGTAAAACTAGCTAAAATATGCCTGGCTAGTATTCACTGAAAAGCTAATTCTGGGTACATTTTTGGTATACATTTGCTTCTGCCGGGTCAGCTGAGCAGTGAATTTCTACTTAACTACCTCCTATCAGGAGAGACCTCAGGGCTGCATCTTTTGAGCGCAGTACTGAGCCTGAAAGACGTTTACAACCCCACTTACAAGTAAAACTAGCTAAAATGTGCCTGGCTGCTTTTCACTGAAAAGCTCATTCTGGGTACATTTTTGGTATACATTTGCTTCTGCCGGGTCAGCTGAGCAGTGAATTTCTACTTAACTACCCCCTATCAGGAGAGACCTCAGGGCTGCATCTTTTGAGCGCAGTACTGAGCCTGAAAAGCGTGTACAACCCCAGTTACAAGTAAAACTAGCTAAAATGTGCCTGGCTGCTGTTCACTGAAAAGCTCATTCTGGGTACATTTTTGGTATACATTTGCTTCTGCCGGGTCAGCTGAGCAGTGAATTTCTACTTAACTACCTCATATCAGGAGAGACCTCAGGGCTGCATCTTTTGAGCGCAGTACTGAGCCTGAAAAGCGTTTACAACCCCACTTACAAGTAAAACTAGCTAAAATGTGCCTTGCTGCTGTTCACTGAAAAGCTCATTCTGGGTACATTTTTGGTATACATTTGCTTCTGCCGGGTCAGCTGAGCAGTGAATTTCTACTTAACTACCCCCTATCAGGAGAGACCTCAGGGCTGCATCTTTTGAGCGCAGTACTGAGCCTGAAAAGCCTTTCCAACCCCACTTACAAGTAAAACTAGCTAAAATGTGCCTGGCTGCTGTTCACTGAAAAGCTCATTCTGGGTACATTTTTGGTATACATTTGCTTCTGCCGGGTCAGCTGAGCAGTGAATTTCTACTTAACTACCCCCTATCAGGAGAGACCTCAGGGCTGCATCTTTTGAGCGCAGTACTGAGCCTGAAAAGCGTTTACAACCCCACTTACAAGTAAAACTAGCTAAAATGTGCCTGGCTGCTGTTCACTGAAAAGCTCATTCTGGGTACATTTTTGGTATACATTTGCTTCTGCCGGGTCAGCTGAGCAGTGAATTTCTACTTAACTACCCCCTATCAGGAGAGACCTCAGGGCTGCATCTTTTGAGCGCAGTACTGAGCCTCAAAACCGTTTCCAACCCCATTTACAAGTAAAACTAGCTAAAATGTGCCTGGCTGCTGTTCACTGAAAAGCTCATTCTGGGTACATTTTTGGTATACATTTGCTTCTGCCGGGTCAGCTGAGCAGTGAATTTCTACTTAACTACCCCCTATCAGGAGAGACCTCAGGGCTGCATCTTTTGAGCGCAGTACTGAGCCTGAAAAGCGTTTACAACCCCAGTTACAAGTAAAACTAGCTAAAATGTGCCTGGCTGCTGTTCACTGAAAAGCTCATTCTGGGTACATTTTTGGTATACATTTGCTTCTGCCGGGTCAGCTGAGCAGTGAATTTCTACTTAACTACCCACTATCAGGAGAGACCTCAGGGCTGCATCTTTTGAGCGCAGTACTGAGCCTGAAAAGAGTTTACAACCCCACTTACAAGTAAAACTAGCTAAAATGTGCCTGGCTGCTGTTCACTGAAAAGCTCATTCTGGGTACATTTTTGGTATACATTTGCTTCTGCCGGGTCAGCTGAGCAGTGAATTTCTACTTAACTACCTCCTATCAGGAGAGACCTCAGGGCTGCATCTTTTGAGCGCAGTACTGAGCCTGAAAAGCGTTTACAACCCCACTTACAAGTAAAACTAGCTAAAATGTGCCTGGCTGCTGTTCACTGAAAAGCTCATTCTGGGTACATTTTTGCTATACATTTGCTTCTGCCGGGTCAGCTGAGCAGTGAATTTCTACTTAACTACCTCCTATCAGGAGAGACCTCAGGGCTGCATCTTTTGAGCGCAGTACTGAGCCTGAAAAGCCTTTCCAACCCCACTTACAAGTAAAACTAGCTAAAATGTGCCTGGCTGCTGTTCACTGAAAAGCTCATTCTGGGTACATTTTTGGTATACATTTGCTTCTGCCGGGTCAGCTGAGCAGTGAGTTTCTACTTAACTACCCACTATCAGGAGAGACCTCAGGGCTGCATCTTTTGAGCGCAGTACTGAGCCTGAAAAGAGTTTACAACCCCACTTACAAGTAAAACTAGCTAAAATGTGCCTGGCTGCTGTTCACTGAAAAGCTCATTCTGGGTACATTTTTGGTATACATTTGCTTCTGCCGGGTCAGCTGAGCAGTGAATTTCTACTTAACTACCTCCTATCAGGAGAGACCTCAGGGCTGCATCTTTTGAGCGCAGTACTGAGCCTGAAAAGCGTTTACAACCCCACTTACAAGTAAAACTAGCTAAAATGTGCCTGGCTGCTGTTCACTGAAAAGCTCATTCTGGGTACATTTTTGGTATACATTTGCTTCTGCCGGGTCAGCTGAGCAGTGAATTTCTACTTAACTACCTCCTATCAGGAGAGACCTCAGGGCTGCATCTTTTGAGCGCAGTACTGACCCTGAAAAGCGTTTACAACCCCACTTACAAGTAAAATTAGCTAAAGTGTGCCTGGCTGCTGTTCACTGAAAAGCTCATTCTGGGTACATTTTTGGTATACATTTGCTTCTGCCGGGTCTGCTGAGCAGTGAATTTCTACTTAACTATCTCCTATCAGGAGAGACCTCAGGGCTGCATCTTTTGAGCGCAGTACTGAGCCTGAAAAGCGTTTCCAACCCCACTTACAAGTAACACTAGCTAAAATGTGCCTGGCTGCTGTTCACTGAAAAGCTCATTCTGGGTACATTTTTGGTATACATTTGCTTCTGCCGGGTCTGCTGAGCAGTGAATTTCTACTTAACTATCTCCTATCAGGAGTGACCTCAGGGCTGCATCTTTTGAGCACAGTACTGAGCCTGAAAAGCGTTTCCAACCCCACTTACAAGTAACACTAGCTAAAATGTGCCTGGCTGCTGTTCACTGAAAAGCTCATTCTGGGTACATTTTTGGTATACATTTGCTTCTGCCGGGTCAGCTGAGCAGTGAATTTCTACTTAACTACCCCCTATCAGGAGAGACCTCAGGGCTGCATCTTTTGAGCGCAGTACTGAGCCTGAAAAACGTTTACAACCCCAGTTACAAGTAAAACTAGCTAAAGTGCCTGGCTGCTGTTCACTGAAAAGCTCATTCTGGGTACATTTTTGGTATACATTTGCTTCTGCCGGGTCAGCTGAGCAGTGAATTTCTACTTAACTACCTCCTATCAGGAGAGACCTCAGGGCTGCATCTTTTGAGCGCAGTACTGAGCCTGAAAACCGTTTACAACCCCAGTTACAAGTAAAACGAGCTAAAATGTGCCTGGTGCTATTCACTGAAAAGCTCATTCTGGGTACATTTTTGGTATACATTTGCTTCTGCCGGGTCAGCTGAGCAGTGAATTTCTACTTAACTACCTCCTATCAGGAGAGACCTCAGGGCTGCATCTTTTGAGTGCAGTACTGAGCCTGAAAAGCGTTTACAACCCCACTTACAAGTAAAACTAGCTAAAATGTGCCTGGCTGCTGTTCACTAAAAAGCTAATTCTGGGTACATTTTTGGTATACATTTGCTTCTGCCGGGTCAGCTGAGCAGTGAATTTCTACTTAACTACCTCCTATCAGGAGAGACCTCAGGGCTGCATCTTTTGAGCGCAGTACTGAGCCTGAAAAGCGTTTACAACCCCACTTACAAGTAAAACTAGCTGCTGTTCACTGAAAAGCTCATTCTGGGTACATTTTTGGTATACATTTGCTTCTGCCGGGTCAGCTGAGCAGTGAATTTCTACTTAACTACCCCCTATCAGGAGAGACCTCAGGGCTGCATCTTTTGAGCGCAGTACTGAGCCTGAAAACCGTTTACAACCCCAGTTACAAGTAAAACTAGCTAAAATGTGCCTGGCTGCTGTTCACTGAAAAGCTCATTCTGGGTACATTTTTGGTATACATTTGCTTCTGCCGGGTCAGCTGAGCAGTGAATTTCTACTTAACTACCTCCTATCAGGAGAGACCTCAGGGCTGCATCTTTTGAGTGCAGTACTGAGCCTGAAAAGCGTTTACAACCCCACTTACAAGTAAAACTAGCTAAAATATGCCTGGCTAGTGTTCACTGAAAAGCTCATTCTGGGTACATTTTTGGTATACATTTGCTTCTGCCGGGTCAGCTGAGCAGTGAATTTCTACTTAACTACCTCCTATCAGGAGAGACCTCAGGGCTGCATCTTTTGAGCGCAGTACTGAGCCTGAAAGACGTTTACAACCCCACTTACAAGTAAAACTAGCTAAAATGTGCCTGGCTGCTTTTCACTGAAAAGCTCATTCTGGGTACATTTTTGGTATACATTTGCTTCTGCCGGGTCAGCTGAGCAGTGAATTTCTACTTAACTACCCCCTATCAGGAGAGACCTCAGGGCTGCATCTTTTGAGCGCAGTACTGAGCCTGAAAAGCGTGTACAACCCCAGTTACAAGTAAAACTAGCTAAAATGTGCCTGGCTGCTGTTCACTGAAAAGCTCATTCTGGGTACATTTTTGGTATACATTTGCTTCTGCCGGGTCAGCTGAGCAGTGAATTTCTACTTAACTACCTCATATCAGGAGAGACCTCAGGGCTGCATCTTTTGAGCGCAGTACTGAGCCTGAAAAGCGTTTACAACCCCACTTACAAGTAAAACTAGCTAAAATGTGCCTGGCTGCTGTTCACTGAAAAGCTCATTCTGGGTACATTTTTGGTATACATTTGCTTCTGCCGGGTCAGCTGAGCAGTGAATTTCTACTTAACTACCCCCTATCAGGAGAGACCTCAGGGCTGCATCTTTTGAGCGCAGTACTGAGCCTGAAAAGCCTTTCCAACCCCACTTACAAGTTAAACTAGCTAAAATGTGCCTGGCTGCTGTTCACTGAAAAGCTCATTCTGGGTACATTTTTGGTATACATTTGCTTCTGCCGGGTCAGCTGAGCAGTGAATTTCTACTTAACTACCCCCTATCAGGAGAGACCTCAGGGCTGCATCTTTTGAGCGCAGTACTGAGCCTGAAAAGCCTTTTCAACCCCACTTACAAGTAAAACTAGCAAAAATGTGCCTGGCTGCTGTTCACTGAAAAGCTCATTCTGGGTACATTTTTGGTATACATTTGCTTCTGCCGGGTCAGCTGAGCAGTGAATTTCTACTTAACTACCCCCTATCAGGAGAGACCTCAGGGCTGCATCTTTTGAGCGCAGTACTGAGCCTCAAAACCGTTTCCAACCCCATTTACAAGTAAAACTAGCTAAAATGTGCCTGGCTGCTGTTCACTGAAAAGCTCATTCTGGGTACATTTTTGGTATACATTTGCTTCTGCCGGGTCAGCTGAGCATTGAATTTCTACTTAACTACCCCCTATCAGGAGAGACCTCAGGGCTGCATCTTTTGAGCGCAGTACTGAGCCTGAAAAGCGTTTACAACCCCAGTTACAAGTAAAACTAGCTAAAATGTGCCTGGCTGCTGTTCACTGAAAAGCTCATTCTGGGTACATTTTTGGTATACATTTGCTTCTGCCGGGTCAGCTGAGCAGTGAATTTCTACTTAACTACCCACTATCAGGAGAGACCTCAGGGCTGCATCTTTTGAGCGCAGTACTGAGCCTGAAAAGAGTTTACAACCCCACTTACAAGTAAAACTAGCTAAAATGTGCCTGGCTGCTGTTCACTGAAAAGCTCATTCTGGGTACATTTTTGG